>NW_007477195.1:0-307 GCF_000475195.1 Diaphorina citri
GAATAAAAAAAATCTGAGAAAAAAAAAATCTGAGTCAAAAGTTAAAAAAAGGAAAAAATCAGGCCTTGTGAAATTAAGACTTTTTTTCTCCTTTCGACATAAATTATCTGTACTTCTTTCTCACCGTTTATTTTGGTGTTCTCTTTTTCTTTATTTATTTTGTGAGGTGAGTTATATTGGTATTGTTTTAGGTATTGTTTTGTAGCTACTCCAATCCAAAATCGGTTAGTGGTGGATTTCACCAACACAAACAATATGGTTCGTCAGACTAATCGACCGTTAGTGATTATGCGCCATTTTCTCAAAA
>NW_007477196.1:0-307 GCF_000475195.1 Diaphorina citri
CAAGTCCAAAAAAAAGCCATTTTTGCTTATAGGCAGAGGCTTGATTCTCCTGTTAAAGAGGTTTTTGTGTCAAAAATAAAGGGGCCACAACTTTTTGTGCGAAAAAAAGTTTTAAAAACGTAAGGTTCAAGTCTGGTTAGGTATATTATGGCTATGTCCTTCCCACCTAATCCTGGGATAGAAATAATATATCAGTTTAAAAAATAATAACTAACTTTTTCCCGAGCATTTCACATTCTAGTGTGTCTACCTACTCAGCTACTCAACTTATCAAAATAAAAAAAACTTTTTGAAAAAAAAAAAAAAA
>NW_007477197.1:0-307 GCF_000475195.1 Diaphorina citri
TTCTATTCTATGCAATATTTTCCATCATTTTCATTTTATGAATCACCATAACTTCCATTTCCATCATTTCGCTTCAATAAGGACATAACTAGCTTCAGTTAGAAAAGAACCAGCTTCAGTTGAAGAATAACAAGCATCTGACTAGAAAATAACAAGCTTGAAATTAGACTTTAACAAGCTTCAGATTAGAAAATAACAAGCTTAGAAAAAATATGAAGCTCCTGCTATATACATATAACCCATAACAAATGATAAATTAACACGTTTCAGTAGAGCATACTAAAACTAGAGCATTCATGCCTACTAA
>NW_007477198.1:0-307 GCF_000475195.1 Diaphorina citri
ACTCCTGAAAAATAAATACCTATCATGTAAGTAACAGGTAAAAGATACCTAAGTATGCACACTAAAATAATCTTAAATTTAAAATTAGATAAAAAGGTACTTGAACAGTATGTAGGTAAGTAAGTAGGTAACTACATTATTGTACTCGAATTTCTTTCTAGATTACTGAGGGTAGGTAGTATTTTAGACCTTTTTTTCCAAAAAGAAAGTGCAATCTCAGGCTTAAAAGTTGGAAAATCATCACTTTCTAATCTACATTTTTTTTTCTTTAATACCTACTACCCTTAAGTACCTATGTACCTACCTA
>NW_007477199.1:0-307 GCF_000475195.1 Diaphorina citri
ATTGGGCAATCAAATTGCAATACCAAGAAAACCAAACCTTACAAAATTTGCTACCGATTGGTAGCGGTTTCAGTTAGAGAAACGCTGTGTCAAGTGAACAAGTACTTTGTAACGCTCCGAAAGTTTTTCAAAGTTTTTACCGATTTTAAGTGTTTTACAAATAAGAGAAAGTGTTCAAAAGCTTAAACAGGAATAAGTTCACACGAGTAAGTCACGAACTGATACTTTATATAACTGATTATTGCCAAATTTTGCATTTTCCTGTTGAATTTCTAAGCTCAAACCACTCTCTGAATGACCTTGGAAA
>NW_007477200.1:0-307 GCF_000475195.1 Diaphorina citri
GCTTTATTTCTAGAGACTCGCGAGTCCACGGTCTCAAGCTTCTGTAAGAAGGAATGTTGTTTTGCTGAACCTTCAGGAATTTGTTAGGACTTGTTGTATTTTGTCATGACAGGTTTCCTTTCCATCTATCCTGTGTTTACATGGGCCTCTTTGAAAATTCGGAACTGTTTAGTAAAGGGATTTTTCAGTCCTATGCTGGTACTCGTAGTATAAACAAGGTAACCTCTTGAAGCAGGAAACTATTGCCCGTCCAGCGTCCCTTGGATTCCTGCTCATCCAAGTTCGTCTGTATAGTCTTCTACTTTCT
>NW_007477201.1:0-307 GCF_000475195.1 Diaphorina citri
TGGGATTAAGTGAAGTCAAAAAGAAAGGCAAAGGAGAAGCAACTCTTCACGAAAGATACAAACTCAAATACTCGGGATCAGGGCCGGATTAGCCCCCTGCGGGGCCCGGGGCAGTTTCAAAGGCACTTCTATATCTACCTAATTCATTTGTAGGTATCAATCATTACCTACAGACTAGGTACGAGTTTTGTTATTAAAATGTATCTGCTGTTTCAGTTCTTTACACATTGAAGTTTTAATGTTTGTGAGCACATCTTTCATCCAAAATATCATGCAACATTCTTTTTTTTTTTTTTTTTTTTTTTTT
>NW_007477202.1:0-307 GCF_000475195.1 Diaphorina citri
TCATCAGACATTTAGGGCCCTCTAGGGTTCCTTTTTCAGGGGATTACTCAATACTATATAAATGAGTCAGATCCTAACATCCTATCCTTATATCCCTATATAAGTATATAGATAGTATATGTATACTAAGTTGAAGAGTGAGTTACATGTTTTAGTATCTGAGTCATTAACTGAGTAGTGCATTGAAAGAGTAGTTCTTTTTTAGGACTCACTCACTCACTCTTTACCTAACTTGTCTACTTTTACGTCAGTTGGGTGAGAAAAATAACACATGTTTTATTAAAATAACACATGTTTTATGAAACAG
>NW_007477203.1:0-307 GCF_000475195.1 Diaphorina citri
AGTCTCCTTAAATACCCTTTTCTGAGTGAGTTCTTCAATTTACTAGGAAACCCCCTATTCCACTTACCTTTTTGATTACAGAATCCCGTAGCGGAACACTTTGCTTCTGTGTGGAACGTTATCCAAATCACTCTCTTTGGACTGATAGGGGCTGAGATTGATCTTTTAGAGATGGATGTGAAGGTTGTAATGGCCGGAGCTGTTGTTCTCTTGTGTGGCCTGACGGTAAGTTATCTGAAACCATGGAAGTTAGAGGTGGTTATTAGGGAGATAATGTTTTGGTTATAGTGGACTTGGATTTAAAGGG
>NW_007477204.1:0-307 GCF_000475195.1 Diaphorina citri
TTCAGAGGACATCGAAGTCATCAATCACGATGATTTAGGATTGGTTTTTGACATGTCAGTCGCCTTGGTCGAATGGTTCGCGATCTGAGTAATTTCGAATCCCCCTGAAGCCAGACTTTTCTGAAAGAAAAAATCTGGTGTGAACATCACACGACTTTCCTTATCCTATTGAATGATGCTTCCTTGAGTGTTCTTTTACCCTAATTTTTACAATATCTCTAACCATTTGGTCGCTATAGCTAAAAACCGCCAAAAAACGGTCGAAATCTGTCCAAAAGCGGTCAAAATACCGCCAACCGCAGCACCT
>NW_007477207.1:0-307 GCF_000475195.1 Diaphorina citri
CAATTCTCTACAGTTTAGTGAAACCTGTATATGACGAGCTTTAGCCACTGCACTCCACTGCAGTGGTGATAGCATGTTGAATGGACCATATCCCTATGGATCACTAAAGTTAAGCAACGTTGTGCGCAGTTGGTGGGTATCCAGATAGGTGACCATTTGAACAATCTGTCTAAAATAAGGAACTGAAAAAAAGTTAACATTCAAGAAATAAATCATTCCTACTGTCCTACCACTTCTGAAACGTTTGCAAAATCTTCGATACAAGCTGTAAGAACTAGGAAACAAGCTGTAGGAAATTCAATTATTT
>NW_007477208.1:0-307 GCF_000475195.1 Diaphorina citri
AAAAAAAAAAAAAAAAAAACAGCACTTCGAAATGCTTCTGCTGAAATTATAAAAAAGGGCCAACTTGGTAGCGTATATGATATTTCATATATGAAGTACTATAGTAGGTACTGATAGCCTGATGGAAATATGATAGTAATATTATGCTGATAGTAATAGTGATAATAGTAGGTCGGTAATAGTAATAGTGATACCTAGTATTAGTCATAGGTACAGGTAGGTACTATTATAGATAGTAGAAGACCAGTTGACATCAGTGAACTACTGGTTGCGTCTGGCTAGACAACATTCTAATCGCAGACACAAA
>NW_007477209.1:0-307 GCF_000475195.1 Diaphorina citri
AAATGATCAAATTGTTTGTACAGGTTGAACGCAAATCTGTGAGATAGTGTGCCAAGGATATTTGTACAATTTTATTTTCTAAGTCAAATTTTGCATCATATCAATTGAAATCAAACCAGTTTCCGGGCCCTAAAAATTGGCAATTTTAGGTAAGTTAGGTATCCACTCCTTTAAAAATAAACTAAAATGACAAATTTAGTGGGTATTCTCCATTTCTCAAAGACCAAAATCAAGAATTGCTTTGACTTATCAGTCAGGGTGTGATTCTAGATAGCAATGCAATACACAAAACATAGCTATCATTTTT
>NW_007477210.1:0-307 GCF_000475195.1 Diaphorina citri
GTGACCCATAAATCAGAATAACGATCAGATATGTATTTCAAAATAAATGCCCCTATCAACTACCTATCTTGAACTTATGCGAATGCGAGTAGCTTCTTCCCATAAAATTTGTAGAACATTTTTTATGAGCGCCCGAAAAATACATGATGTATGCAATGTGCTCAGATCAAATAACTTGTCCATTTTTAGCTTTCGTTGTACTATCCTTCTACAGCAATCAGCATGCTGTCTAGACTGGCCCTTAGCTATAGAGGTGGGAAAAAAATCTTGGAAAAGTCTTGAATATCACTCGATTTCTAGTTCCATT
>NW_007477211.1:0-307 GCF_000475195.1 Diaphorina citri
GTAAAAACTTTTCCTAAAAAAAAAAAAAAAATAAAAAAAAAAATCCCAGTACCAAGCACACCCTTCTTTTTCTGTCTATGCTGCAATATTTTCTGAATTTCAATTTAGAAGTTTTACAGTTTTTTTCTTTACTTGGAACATGAACTTTTTTGTTGGCAGCTCTTGTTGAACATTCGCTATTACTTTTTCCTCTGTGTTGTGTTGTGTTGTTTCGAGACTCAGTTGAGAACGTCTATCGCTCACAGGGAAAGCTCGTCTGAATTTTCCCGACACACTTCATGTTCATATTTTGTGAAGTGAATGCTAT
>NW_007477212.1:0-307 GCF_000475195.1 Diaphorina citri
TTAGTTGTGGACGTTATGATGAAACGAACACGGTTTCAATGACACTCAATACAAAATCAATGAGTTAAGACTTCACTTGTTATCTTGGAGGGTTCGTTTCCCTTTCGTTCGATTCTCGATACAGGCGAACTTATCCCAAAACCGAAATAAGGTTCGTTCTCTAAATAGCTAGTTTTCTCCTATCCTATCCTCCTTCTTCGATTTCGGAACGAAAAGACCTCCGTTGTCGGAGTTCCCTCTATAAAACCTCAGAAAAGAAAGAAAAAAAAAAAAAAGTATCAAAATCGTCGAGACAAAACTCAGATTT
>NW_007477213.1:0-307 GCF_000475195.1 Diaphorina citri
GTATACTGGGTTTGCAATCGGAAGGATCGCTGTTCGAGTACCGGCTCTGAGGAATTTTTAACGGAGGAAATAGTGTGGGTGGGTGTCATAAAAAAGGAAGTTGTTTTTTGGGCCCTTATCGAGCCCTTTTTCATCACGTCGGGGTCACCACTTTGGTTACCCTTTTTTAATCGTGAAAATAAAACGGAAAGCTGGAGGAAAAACTTGGTAGCTTGAGCTGATCGTGACATTCATGACGCAAAAAGTTTCTCTGTCTCTACCCCCTCTCCCTCTGTCTTTCTTCCCCCCCCCCATTTTGTCTCTTTCT
>NW_007477215.1:0-307 GCF_000475195.1 Diaphorina citri
ATCATCCTGCCCTCTCATAACCTCTCACTCCTCAGACAGACCACAGAGCCAGGTATTGAACTATGTGAATGTCCTGGACAATATGCCGCTAGCTCCTGTCAGAACCCTAGCATTGGATTCTATCGACACAAGACGCACTACAGTACACATGCCAGCTCTACCATTGTCATTCAACTAGTAGGCGAGGCTAGACCTTGTCAGTGTAATAATAGAAGCAATGTGTGTCATGTAGAAACCGGACATTGTCTGGGTAAGTTGAAGCTAGAATGATACGTATTCGAACAAAGCTTTGCCTTGATTTTAAATT
>NW_007477216.1:0-307 GCF_000475195.1 Diaphorina citri
TAAGTACCCGTGAGATAGTGTCCATTTTTTTTTCATTATTATTTCTTTAAGGAAAGTCAAGAGAAGGCCTATTTTTTTTACCCATTTAGATGTTAAATGTAGTAGTGGGTCGCAAGTAATTCTGAATTTGACAGTCGAAAAGGGAGTTGTTTTTTTTCCGCTCTCTGCCTTCGGAAGCAGAAATTATTCTCAGGTTTCGAAGAAATTAATCATAATCTCGGGAGGTAAATTTTAATTTCTCATCCATAAATATATTCCGTTTGTCCCATAGGAACAGGCCGAGTAAACACCACGGAGGCAGTCATTC
>NW_007477217.1:0-307 GCF_000475195.1 Diaphorina citri
GGACTGGTTGTGGAAACTGAGAACAGGTAAGCACCTCTATCCTGTGTTTCTGTGATTTTTATTTGTCTTTATTTTCATCATACATGTTGGTAATAAAACCAGTAGTTCTGTGAACTGTAGACCTCACTCAAACTCTTTTGTCAAACTAAGACGGATGTAGGTAGGTATATGAATGCAATTATTCACATGTATGGAAATGCATAGGAATTAAAGAAGGTATGTACCTATAGGTACACAGCTTTTTAACAGGCAAGTTCCCTACCATACCATTTGCTCATCTGACAGATTTTTTTTTTTTTTTTTTTTT
>NW_007477218.1:0-307 GCF_000475195.1 Diaphorina citri
TATTAGGTATTATCTCAATCGCATGCTAGACAACACTGACCTTTGGCTAAACCTGGAGTCTTTATAGTATACTCATGGCGTTCAGGGTGACTCAGCCTAGGACCGGGGTGATGGGAGAATTAAAATTAAATGGTGAATAAGTAACTATGATTTCTACGAGGACTTTGATTTGCGATCTGAGATTTACTCACATGGCGAATCGACTCTGAAAGTCTTAAATGTAGGTACCCTAGGTACAATGGTACATACTTCGGTCTATCAGATCTAGAAATGAAGTGATTTTAGTTCCGGACTTCCAGCTGTGGGG
>NW_007477219.1:0-307 GCF_000475195.1 Diaphorina citri
TGAAATTGGATCTTGAAAAAGTTCGTCCAGTTCAGACTTATGTGGCGTATGGTACAGGTGGGCCAATAAATGGTACCTTTTTTTAGGTGGGCGAATAAATGGTACACTTACCCTATTCATGGAAGAAAGAAAGGGGAGAGGGGAGAAGGAGGGAAAGTTGGATAAAAGTTTTGGATTTTAGAGAAGACAAAATTATAAGAAATTATGAACCATGGCGCGACACTCAGGCTCGAACGTAAGACCTTCAGACTGTAAGGCGACAGCGTCAACCGTTAATTTTATCTACCTAATATTTATTTTACCTATG
>NW_007477220.1:0-307 GCF_000475195.1 Diaphorina citri
ATAGTACATACCTTAGTATACCTATATATTTTTATATTTTATAGGTAGGTAGGTAGTTAGTTTTCTGGGTATTTCATAGAAACCTAAGGTGCATTTTCCTTTTGGGAAACTAACTACTGAAAAATACACCTCTAGTTGGCCTGTCTGTTTTCAGTCACTGTACCTACTGTGCTGACTATACTGGCTAGGTATGTCTTTCTGTATACTCTTTGGATATCAATTTTTTTCTCTGGAGAAAAGGGCACATTTATATTCTCACTTATATTCCTCTTATAAGTTATATACAGGGTGGTTCGTGATTTGCGAA
>NW_007477221.1:0-307 GCF_000475195.1 Diaphorina citri
CAGGATCAAGGATTGCCAGGACCAGGATCAGGGATTGGATCACCAGCGGACACGAAAAACAGTAAAAAAAAAAAAAAAATTGGTGGTGGGTCTTCGTATGGCCAAACATTTAGCTCAGCTTCCCTGAGTTAAATGTACTTTTGAAGAGGGTGTGCTTGTGTGAGAGAGTTGTTTTTATTGGGTGAGATCGTATGTATATTTGAGGACTATGTAAGGGGGGTCATTTTCTCATTTTCCAAATGGGCCTTCTTAAATAGGCCTCATTTGTGTTCTGTGTGTTGTAATAACCCATTTTTCTTTTTCAGGT
>NW_007477222.1:0-307 GCF_000475195.1 Diaphorina citri
ATAATCCTCTTGGCAACAGTGTAATTTTCTGAGTAGCGATAGCAGGGGACGGTTACCGCTGATCAGCTAATGTAGGGGAAAAGTACCTCTCTCTCCTCTAATAACTTATCAGTCACCCTTCAAATTGATTTTACATGATATACATACATACGTGGTATAGATATACACTGTACAAATGTTTTGAATTTCAACTTTCAATACGTATCGATTTTTAATACGATGGTCAATGGATATACATACATACGTGGTATAGATATACACTGTACAAATGTTTTGAATTTCAACTTTCAATACGTATCGATTTTTA
>NW_007477223.1:0-307 GCF_000475195.1 Diaphorina citri
GGTAAAGCTGAGGATGAAACAGTTCAAAACGTTGAACAACTTTGTGTAATGCAGTCCAACAAAATATTGCTCCCATCACATTTCCAGCCTTACAGATAAATCGTGTAAATGTTGAACTGTATAAATATAGGCAAATAAATAAATTCAAATGGATACGGGGAGACATGTGCTAGAGGTCAATATACTACTTACATTACTTACGAGGTCAATTCCCAGGGAGAGAATTATTACTATTTTCGTTGATAGGAGAAAGCCAGCCGTTCCGAGAACGAACCTTATCTGTTTAGTATAAAATCGACGCAGCGAG
>NW_007477224.1:0-307 GCF_000475195.1 Diaphorina citri
TACCTGAGACATGTTGCGGAATTCGGATACACCGACCTGTGGTAGTACCTATAGGCCCCTGAATGGACGTGTCATATAGGTACCCGTGGTATTCCTCAACTACAACCAAACACGTGGAAAAATTTAAATGTACCGGATAAGTGGGTTAAAAAGGGGTGGAAGCTAATATTGCAAGGTGAATGAGTAAGGTGGTGGGGCCATTCTGTTGATGTATGAGTTCTACTAACTGTTCAGTGGCGTAGCGTGGTCTAAATTCAAGTGTAAGGCGTGTAGGGTACTAATTTCCATCATCCATGCTCTTCATGGA
>NW_007477225.1:0-307 GCF_000475195.1 Diaphorina citri
AATCACATCTAATGGATTTGTCACATTAAAACACATTATAGGATTTCACGTTTGCTTTCAATTACTATTCTTTCACTTTTCTAACAGCAGATACATGCAATAATAGTTTTTTTATTTGTTTGTAGCACCTACCAATGTGTTTTCATAACGCACTTAATAGGTATCTCTTTAATGGTAGGTACAATAACAATATCTAATAACTAGGTACCTATCTACATCACCAACTTTCTCCCAAGATTCCTACGATTTTTACCAAACCAACCGAATCCTTTGTATTAACCTCCGTAGAAAGACCCTTCCCTCAATA
>NW_007477226.1:0-306 GCF_000475195.1 Diaphorina citri
CAAGCTAACTATGCTGACCATGGCAAAGCAAAGCTCAGGGAATGTAACTCAAATCCTGCCAGTGGTTCATTGAATGAGAACTAATGACCAAACTTCCTGTATATGTCCTGAAGAATTGTAACAAATTTGCTTGATATCAGAAGAACCGATTTGGATGAAATTTTCCTTAGACCAGATATCATCAATACGAAGAAAAAACTCCTCGTTCTTCGTCCTCTTCTCCTCCTCCTTCTTCCATTTCTTCTCATTCTTCTTCATTAACAAAGTTATCTTTTCTTCATCAGATTTATTTCTCTTCATTTCAAG
>NW_007477227.1:0-306 GCF_000475195.1 Diaphorina citri
GATTCGAACCCAGGACCTTCTGCATACAGAACGCAGGTATACTGACCTAAACACCTTGCTGATCAAGTGGTAAAGAGTTGTAATGATGAGCAGAGGTAGTGCGAACCAGGGGAACACGAAACATATCATGAGGAATGCAAACAGCATGGACCACATGTTCTGAAATACCTACGAATACACATTTTTTGTCCACTCTGGGATTCGAACCCGGGACCTTCTGCATACAGAACGCAGGTATACTGACCTAAACACCTTGCTGATCAAGTGGTAAAGAGTTGTGATGATGAGCAGAGGTAGTGCGAACCA
>NW_007477228.1:0-306 GCF_000475195.1 Diaphorina citri
CAAGTGCGCATTCTGGAGCGTATGCATGGGTGTTCAAGTCAGGTTAAAGAACCACTCAAAAAAGCCCCACATACAATTTTATTCCTCCACCTCTAAGTAAGAACAGAAGCCCATACAAGGCTTTGACATTAGTCTCTTCTGAAGAGAAGAAGTCATGTCCAGCGTGCAAGAGCGCTACTCATTTGATCTTTCGTTGCCCCTCATTTGTCGCCCTAGACACAGCAGCTCGAGTTGACTTTGTTAAAGCTAACAATCTTTGTTTCAATTGCTTAGGCGGCAATCATCAAGTCTCAACCTGTAGCAGCA
>NW_007477229.1:0-306 GCF_000475195.1 Diaphorina citri
CTCCACTCTGAAGTAGACAGGAAATAAGAATGCTGCTTCTTAAAGTGAAATGACACCTATGACAGTATGAGGTTTCTATGTAAGTAATTTGGTTTTGTTTCCAATTACCAGACTGGAGAGAGGGAGAGAAACATATTTGGTAATTAAAAAATTTCCAATACCTCCAAATAAAAAGTTAAAATTAGTTACAATGAAAATTATTCCTCCTCCTTCTTCTCCTCCTCCTCCCCCTCCTCCCCCTTCCCCCTCCTCCTTCTCCTAAAAGAGAGAGAGAGAGAAGGGGGGAGGGACGGAGCGCGAAAAGAA
>NW_007477230.1:0-306 GCF_000475195.1 Diaphorina citri
AAAGGTGGCAGTTTGTGTCTCAAGCCAACCAAGGCTTCTGGAAACGGTGGTCCCGAGACTACATAAATACTCTAGTCCAACGGTCCAAGTGGACCTCTCAGAGAAAGAACCTCCAAATTAATGATATAGTCTTAGTGCAGGGAATGTTTCAGCTCCACAGATGGCCCCTAGGTAGGATCATTGATGTGTTTCCAGGGGCAGACAATATATTATAGTCTGGGTAAAAACGGATAAAGGTGTGTTTATTCGTCCCGCGTGCAAGGTTGCACAAAAATCTTTGCACAAAGGTGCGTTGTGCGGTGGGGG
>NW_007477231.1:0-306 GCF_000475195.1 Diaphorina citri
AAATTTTAAACTGGTCCGCGGCTTAGGCCTAGAACGGGAAGCCCTACTGATGTAAACTATAGACCTAAGGCTGCGAGTCTATGCCACAGTACAGATTCACGGAATGAAGATTTCTCAATATTGTTGTCGATGTCGGTTGTTGATATTGTTGATACAATGGTGTGTATGTGTACACGACGCAGGTAACCAAGTTAAAGACCGATAAACAAATTTTAAAGTGGTCCGCGGGGCTTAGGCCTAGAACGGGAAGCCCTACTGATGTAATCTATAGACCTAGGGCTGCGAGTCTATGGCACAGTACAGATT
>NW_007477232.1:0-306 GCF_000475195.1 Diaphorina citri
TTTTTATTTAAACCCTCACTGAAATTGTAAACAATAATGCTAGAATATGAACAAATTTTGTCCCTTTAGTAACGTAATATGTCACCAAAAGGACACAAAAATCAATAAATGAGCATTTCCTGTCGAAATTTTGCCATGTTTCCTCTGTTTTCTTGTGTATATATCCGATTTTATGAACTTTTATATGGAACCCCGATTTTATGAACTCAATTAGTTCATAAAATCGGTGTTCTACTGTGACATAATCTAGATTCTAGCACTAATCTAGCCTAGGGGGTGTGCAATCCAGCACATTCCTTAGCCGGT
>NW_007477233.1:0-306 GCF_000475195.1 Diaphorina citri
GGCGATCACAGTTCCGATAATCTGTACAAATTCTGAAAGGGGGCGATCGTAGAGAAAAGGTTGGGAAACACTGTACTAGAGCAAGTCAGAATTATTAATGTACTAGAGTTAATCCCGAGGCATGGCCAAACTTGTAGAAAGTTATCAAACTAAAAACTGCATAGTTATCAAACTAACAACATAAACAAAACTCAAAATGTTGGTCGAGAGCAAAACATTTTTCTCCCACAGTCTCTGCACTCTGTGTATTTCTTATGGAGATTTTAGCGATCAAAAATTGATCAAATCTCAGGATCGGTTTAGATT
>NW_007477234.1:0-306 GCF_000475195.1 Diaphorina citri
CGAGGCTTGTACCTAGGAACTTGTCAGTACGCAGCACGACCGTGTCAATTGAAATTCTCTTCATGAGCAAATAATAATAATCTTCACAATACATAGAATAGAAAAAATAACCCCTTTTCTATTTATGTAAAGATCTCTCTTCCTCTCTCACTAGTCTCACTGTCTCTTTCTCTTCGAGAGGGAGCATGAGAAAATCATGTCCTCTCTCTTTCTCTTTTTTTTATCATTTTCTGGCGCCAAAAATCTTTTCTTCATTTATTATGGCTGAATAAAGCAACAATAAACAAAGTAAAAACATTTCACAAG
>NW_007477235.1:0-306 GCF_000475195.1 Diaphorina citri
AGGAGAAGAAAAAGACGGTTGTATCTTCAATGCTGAACCAGTCTGAGTCAAGTGAATGGTACAATCTATCATCGTACATCAAACCAGAACGTTTTTGAATTTTTCCAAGTCGAGATTTTTCTGGAAAGAAAAAAGGGAAATTTGACATGTTGATTTTCCATACAATAAAGTGAATTTCATGTTGTAAATACTTTTGAATCCTGTGTTTTCCATTGTATCCACCCTCTAACCTACTGCACGAGGCAATCCGAACTCCGGTTTGGAACAACAAGTTTCAGTGAAAAATTACTTACCCGTCTATAACAG
>NW_007477236.1:0-306 GCF_000475195.1 Diaphorina citri
AATAAAACAATTGGGAGTTCGGACTTATTCTCGGCATTCTAGTTCTAAAACTGACAATTCCGGCATAAATACGTTCTTAAAAAAGTAAAATAACTTCGGAGTGTAGCTAACATTGCTAACTATCAATTTCCGGAAACTAAAGCAAAGTACTGTCATAGGTATAAAAGTATTAAGAGTTCAAAGTAAAAATAGCTTTTTGCACATGTTCGTAACTTCCGCACACTAAAATCAGTCGAACAGTTCCCCCTGTCAAACCTCTTTAAAAAAAAAAAAAAAAAAAAAAAAAAAAAAAAAAAAAAAAAAAAA
>NW_007477237.1:0-306 GCF_000475195.1 Diaphorina citri
TGATTTGAGAGGAAAAGAAAATGTGGGTCAAATATTATCCATCTTTTCTTTGTGTGTAAAAAGGACTTTACTCTAATCAGCTAATCTCCCTCAATAATAGGCGTTTCCTTCTAAGTTTTTAGCTAAATCCCCATTAAGGATGAGCTAGATTCATTTTGTATAAAATAGGGACTTTTCCCTGATTTCTCTCAATAGGTAGTTCAAAGTGGATCACTCTAACTCTAAGCTCCCAGTTGTTTATACAGGGTAGGTACATAGTCATCGTACTCGGCTTCGAAATAGTTCACAGCAATTGGGTCACCCAGG
>NW_007477238.1:0-306 GCF_000475195.1 Diaphorina citri
GTGGTAGAAAACGCCTCCGGCGTTAACCTCGCCTAGTGGTTACCTTCCACTCAAGAGTCTATTATTATTATTATTAAAGGCTTTCCTGGAAAGACCCAATCCTTCTTGGATAAAATAGCTTTTCAAAGGCTAAGGCTGACAGGCCCAGGCTGACAGGTCCAGATCTGTCAGACGGTCTGCGCATCAGTGGCAGGCATAAGGAATGTTCACTCAGGTCTGCTTAGCAAGAGATTTTGATACTTAACCAATAATTGCTATTGTTATAATCTGATAAATTGAGAGGAAATAAAATTTATCTATGTAGAT
>NW_007477239.1:0-306 GCF_000475195.1 Diaphorina citri
AGATTATGGAAACCAGATATTCTGGAATTTCAGACAAATTTGAAAGGATGATCAAATTGATCCTGATGTAGGACAGGTCAGGTTTACGGTCTTCCTCTCGAACTTTGAAACAACATTCGAATTGCTTACGTCGGAATGTCCTTTCTAAACATTGACTACTACTAGGGGAATTTGAGGTTGATGGATCTCTATAGTAATACTGGAATTTGAGGGTAAAATAACCGAGATAGGAGAGCTAAGGTAAAACGGTAAAAGTCATTCGTCACAATTTCAGACATTTAGGTCTTCAGCCTGAAATCTGTGGTT
>NW_007477240.1:0-306 GCF_000475195.1 Diaphorina citri
AACACATAAGTTGGTCAGTGTGTCTGCAATTATCGGAATAACAGGCATTCAGACACTAACTGCAATCCATTGCACAATGTAATACGGTTCACATAAGATCTTAGCAGCACTTATCGCATGAAGAACACATAAGAGACATAAGTCATAAGTGGCATGAAAACTGACCATGTAATGTTTTAGGTATAATGATGATCTAAAAAGGCACAAACCGCCAGAAACGATAGGGCGATAGACCACAGTTTTCCACACAATTTAACATCTCCCTAAATAGGGTTAGATTTGGGTCTTTGGGACTAGAAAAATAGG
>NW_007477241.1:0-306 GCF_000475195.1 Diaphorina citri
GAACACCCACACCCAAATAAGCACCATTCAATAGGATAAGGAAAGTCGTGTGATGTTCACACCAGATTTTTTTTTTTTACTTTTCTTGTACCTCTGGATATAAATGTATTATATTACTACTTTGTACTAAAAAGTGAAAAATTAAGGGGAAAAATATGTATCCGTTTCTTGAATATGGATGGAATTATGATTTGTAATAAATTTTAAAAATCGATTTTCTCTAATATGTATCTCATATCTCCTTCCTCTGTTATTTTAGAGGCCATTGAAGGCAGTACGTTTGTGATCGGCAATAGGATTGAATAT
>NW_007477242.1:0-306 GCF_000475195.1 Diaphorina citri
GCGGATCCGCAGGGAAAACGCGCGGATTTCACTAGAATACCGCTGTGTGTGAAAGGACTCATTAAACACTCATTCACTAGGCGGAAAAAAACCGCGAGAGCGGAATCCGCGCGGTAAAAATCCGCTCAGTGTGAAATGGCTCGTAAGCTACTCAATTCATACAGCTACTTACAGCTAAAAAACTACTTTCTCTCTTCTCTTAAAAAAAAAGTTTGTTCTCCGGTACCGCTTTCGCATTACATCAAGACACATTCTTTTACATCCATGTTTATCCAAGAACGCAAAAGTTTGGTCAGAACATATTCG
>NW_007477243.1:0-306 GCF_000475195.1 Diaphorina citri
AAATCAGAGATATGGAGATTCATATTTGCGAAGATTCCACACGGAATGAATTGATTGGATTCAAGGGTCCAAAATTATAGAAATTACTGGATGGACTCAATGTGTATGTATTAAAGTATATATTATACTTAAATGTATACGTATTTCTCATAGCAGGAGGTACCTTGGTAAAGTTGGTATGTAGTTTGTACGTAGTTTACTTTTGCAGCATTCCGTGCATCTCTAGAAAATAACTCATCGAATTTCTAAAATTTGACCCTCCAGCTTCAAGTTTCAATGCTTCCATATATTTATGTACTTACATAC
>NW_007477244.1:0-306 GCF_000475195.1 Diaphorina citri
AAGCTGTCACCACGACTGCTAATGATGGCTTCCTTAGAGCTGCCAAGAATCAGGTAAATATGCACTATTCTAGATCAGATAACTACAGAAAAATGGTCGAAGGTAAGGACTTTAAGGAGGGAAATCGGCAAGTTTCCTTATTGACTAGAAATTTGTTTGAAATTTCATGAAAACCAGAGTTATGGAAGAACAGATAAACCAAGACTTCAGTCGTCTTTTCCGGAGACTGAGATGATTTCCCTTCTTCTGAGGCTCATTGCTACGAAATAAAAATGGCGATGATTTTTTTTTTTTTTTTTTTTTTTT
>NW_007477245.1:0-306 GCF_000475195.1 Diaphorina citri
TTGATACGGCAGCACCTTCCTTTGTGACATTTGAGCTAAGTGTCCAGGACTTCAAATTAAAGCCGCGATAAAGGTACTATGTATAGTCTCTTGTTATTTCAGACCAAATATCCTGCTTTGGGCCTTCATTTTCATTATTTTCACCTGTCGAAAAGTTATTGTCTGTAAGAGAGACATTGACCCCGGCCCGTTTTATATTAGATTGCATTACCTACATAGGTAAAGGTATTACTCGCTCATTGATTTTTATTCCTATAAGTATAAAAGAGTTTTTCCACCCTGGAAAATTTTCATTTACTCGTTTTT
>NW_007477246.1:0-306 GCF_000475195.1 Diaphorina citri
GAAAGAAGAAGAATCTGTGTAAAAATTGAACTTCAAAAATACCTGTTTAAAAATTGACATCACTTATTTATTAGGTACCTTATTTATTTGGACATTACACATTTACACATCTTAAAGTAGATCCTGTAAGGTTTAAGAAAGTGAAAATGAAGAAGCCCTTACCTTTGAAATATGCTAGCACAGGGATCAGGTACAAACCGAGTACCAAACCCGGTAACTACAATACGACGAGCTGCGTGATTCTTTATGTAACTCTCAGATTTTATGAATTTACATTGATAGGTGACTAAGCCGCTGGAGATTTTG
>NW_007477247.1:0-306 GCF_000475195.1 Diaphorina citri
GCAGCTAAGTTAAAAAAAGAAAAAGAGAAGAAAAAAAAAAGGAAAAAAATAATAATAATAAAAAAAGGCCAAAAAAGGGCCCAGAAAAATGGAAAAGGCCTAAAGTTTACTTAATTCTTAACTAGGGTTAATCAAAGGGTTACCAATGTTAAAATTAAACAAGAGAGTAGGTGGTACCAAAAGTTGGGTTTTTTAAATTTAAACACTTTTCACAAAAAATAAAAGGATTAAACTCCAAGATTTAAATAAAAATAAAAAAAGAATAAGATAAAAATTCAAGATTTGGAAAAAAAAAAAAAACTATTT
>NW_007477248.1:0-306 GCF_000475195.1 Diaphorina citri
AGGAGTGCATTATTCCCCAAAATAACAAATAACTGCCCACGGCTACAAACACATTATTTGCCATCATACTGTAAAGACCCGATAGACGGTAGAGTTTAGATTATTAGCTCATCCTGATACTCTTTATAATAGTGAGTATCTCTACCTTTCATGATAGGTATCCTTTATTTTTGCTATAGGTATTGTTCCGACGTTTTTGCACCCGAGTGTATCCGTCTATATTGAACAGTTTTCGGGTTAGGTAATCGCCAATACATTAGGACCAAGGATCATACTAATTTGGGATAATCTAACAATTTGGCTAGG
>NW_007477249.1:0-306 GCF_000475195.1 Diaphorina citri
CAGTACTGTGTTAATGAAAGGCAGAGTGGACCAAAATCAAAAAATTGACTGTTTGAGTATGGAATATCGTAGGAAACAGCACAAAAATATCTTCTTTTTCTTCTTCTTCTTCTTCTTCTTCTTCTTCTTCTTCTTCTTCTTCTTCTTCTTCTTCTTCTTTTACTTCTTCTTTTTCTTCTTCTTTTTCTTTTTCTTCTTCTTTTTCTTCTTCTTCTTCTTCTTTTTCTTCTTTTTTTTTAATTTAATGGTTGCTAACTTCACTTCAGTGTTGCATTGAAATAGGAGCAAAAACAAAATGGTTACCTA
>NW_007477250.1:0-306 GCF_000475195.1 Diaphorina citri
CACAAATGTCGTTCCCTGCTTAATGCACTACGCTAAATTTCATGACCTAACTAGGACTCGAACCACCAACCTCCAGATCCGAAGTCCACGGCTCTAACCACTACACCGCTGAGGTTGGTTGTAAATTATTATGATAAATTAATAGGTATAATAATGGTTTGATTTTCTCCTCCTAGGTGCACAATACCGGCGGGATTCAACCCGTCCAAGGAGCAACAGCAGAGTGGGAGTGGAGGCAGTACAACACCAGGACATAACTCGGATAGCGACAAGTCGCCCCGTGCCGCCAATGTAACCGGATCTGTC
>NW_007477251.1:0-306 GCF_000475195.1 Diaphorina citri
AATAATAATAAAACAAACAAACCTCACAGTACACACCTTATTGTTATTGAAAAGACAGAAAGTTGTAATAGAAAAGTCGGGAAATGAATAGAAACTTGGCTGGGGGAAGTCCATACAAAGTTGGAAAAGTCAGGAAGTCAATAGATAAACCCTTAACGAAGTCCCGATCCCCCAAAGGTTAAAGGTAAAGGGGAAAGAATATTTCACAATCCCTTATACCTTCTATCTCTCCCTTCTGTCCCTCCCTTCTGGATTTTACGTATTCTGGTACGTATTCAATCAAACAAGAAAACAATAGATTGAAAA
>NW_007477252.1:0-306 GCF_000475195.1 Diaphorina citri
CTTCCCCTAAGGAAGTATATCTTCATCCTAGAAGAATGGTCGGCCTTTCTCTCCTCAGACCACTTGCTGTTAGGTCTTGCTGTGGTGGTGACTTCAGAGCTTCTCTGAATCGGAAAAATAAGGTTAAAAAAGAGAAAAAAAAATCCTTGAAACAGATCGACTTCTAAGATATTGCCCAATTTCTCCGTATTTATTCAATGAACACTGTTCTGGTCCCGATTATTTAGATGATTTTCTTTTTGTGATACATATGTGTGGTTAGTTTAATCGATTAACCTTTCGCGGCTCAGAAGTTATGGTGAAACT
>NW_007477253.1:0-306 GCF_000475195.1 Diaphorina citri
GAGGGCCCCCCTCGGGGTGAAGGCCCTGGCTACTAGTGATCAGAGTGTAGAGGTGTGGTGGAAACCTGTGCCCGCTGGTCGGGGCAAGATACTGGGCTACCAGGTGAGTGGGTTAGGGTTCATGACTCACGAGGGCAAAAAAAAGGCTCTGATCTTTAGATCTTTATAAGAGGTTTAATAGAGGGAAATTTGAAAATGGGTTAGGGTCTTAAAAACGGGTGACGGAAGAGATAGGGTTAGGTAGCACGCAAAAATGTCTTGTTCCAACACCACCCCTTACTTCTCAGATATTCTACACGATGACAG
>NW_007477254.1:0-306 GCF_000475195.1 Diaphorina citri
TTTATTTATTTATTATGTACAGAGTAATTTGAAAATAAAATAATTTATACTTTAGAAAATAATAAATGTCTACGTGTTTTCAAGATTCTAGGTAGTTTGGTATTTCTCTTATTACTATTTTTATACGTACCTATTTCTATTTTCCTTATGAACTGGTCATAATAAGGGGTTGTTCTGCAGACGTCATTCCTCTCGGTTACGGATTCAATTTCTCAGTCAAATGCACTAAATGGAACTGAAATCAGAATAGAACAGTTGCGCTTACTTGGGTGATGTTTCAAAGACAAAGAGCAGAAAAAATGAGGA
>NW_007477255.1:0-306 GCF_000475195.1 Diaphorina citri
GGACATCGATGAGAATGAACGTCTGCTTCTGCTGCTTGATGCGACGGAGTGTGGGCCGAAAGTTCCCTAGAAAATAGATATAATATCTTGAGTTCCCTACAAAATGGACAGAATATCTTGAGTTCCCTAGAAAATGGACAGAATATCTTGAGTTTCTTTGAAAATAGACAGCATCTTGAGTTCCCTATAACATGGACATACGAGTAAAATCTTGAGTTCCCTATGACATGTGTAATGCCTAGTACACATCGGAAACATCTGTTTTGCAACAGTTGCGTAAATGTTGCGAAACAAATGTCTGGACTC
>NW_007477256.1:0-306 GCF_000475195.1 Diaphorina citri
GTTTTTGCGGCCCGCCAACTCTCTACCTTGGTCTCTTGCGGCCCTCGGGTGCCCTAAGGTTGGACAACCCTGATCTAACCCAAAATTAGGATCAATGAGGCAGTTTATAAGCAAATAGTCTAGTCTAGAACAATTGAGGGGCGCGCAGCAAGAAGGTCAAAAGTCGACTTTTGCCCTTTTTGCGTATACAGGCTTATTCGACGCGGAATTTTGTTCTCTAATACAACCCAGAAAAAATTATCTCGATATCTCGATTTTTCACGAAGTTACACGAAAAAATCCTTTTGTAAACAAACAATTTTGTAA
>NW_007477257.1:0-306 GCF_000475195.1 Diaphorina citri
AAGGAGTAGGTCAGTAGGTGCATTCGTACTTTCTAGGGGTGGTTCAATTTTACGTTTTCTGACATTCGAAGGATGGAAATAAATACACAAAACAAGCGAAAAATTCCACATTCGTCACCCAATTTGTGGCAATCAACGTTGCACATGGTTAGTATGCGGATGGGTGATCATCTGGATAATCGCGTGCTGTTGGCTTTTCCCGGCCCCACTCAGGTTGGATGAGGTCAATGTGAGTTCGCAGGTAGCTCGTCACCGAATGGAGCGATAAAGCCCCCGTCACTAAAGTCCAAGGATCAGCTATACAGA
>NW_007477258.1:0-306 GCF_000475195.1 Diaphorina citri
TATTATTTTGTTTCAGCAAAATGGGGAAAGTAACAACAAAATATGATAAGTCCAAGTCAGGAACGAAGAAAAAGGAGCCAAAGAGCTTTTTTTTACAATAAATTTACCCACTGTTGTTATTTCTCCTTCTTCTCCTCTCATGTTCAGATGGGGTTAGGGTTTGTCTAATATTTGCAAATACCCACCTAAAAGGTCACCATTTGCACGAAAAGACCTTTTAGATTTAGATGATCATAAGTGAAGGGTGTCAACGAATCACACAGTGTCAACAATGGTGTCAACCACTCCTGCAAATGGTGTGTCGGC
>NW_007477259.1:0-306 GCF_000475195.1 Diaphorina citri
GAGTATAGGGAGAGATGGAGGAAGGGGGGGGGAGAGAGAAAGAAAGGGAAACAAAGAAGTATGTAAATAGAGAAGGAGAGAGTGAATGAGAAAAGGTACTTAGAGGGAGGACCAAAAGTAAGAGATACATATGTAGAGAGAGAGAAAACTCCTCCTACCTTAGGAAAGAAACTAGACAACGAAAGAAGGATGAAAGAGGGAGAGGGAGAAAATAGAGAGAAAAATGGGAAAAGTTTGTACATTTTTCTCACATCAGAGCTGCATATGACGTGTTGGGTTACGACCTTTGTTTTCCTAGAAAAATGC
>NW_007477260.1:0-306 GCF_000475195.1 Diaphorina citri
CAACAGCGGAATATTTTACAAGATAAAACGATTCACACGTGGAAAAGTTGACATCAGTCGAGCTTTTCGACATTGGAGGCCGGCGAAATTTTCTTTGGAAAATGGCGACACTCATGACAATGATATCTGTTTTTTTTTCGTCGACGCTGTCAATCTTAGGAAGCCTTTCCGTCGCTGATTTGTGGTTTAGTTCAACAATGAATATGTTAAGTAAGGTCTTTAACGAGGGGAATGTGTTCTACACTGCATACCGTTCCGGCGCGGCGTCCTGTTAAGTCCATATTATCAACGCAAATGATTTCACAT
>NW_007477261.1:0-306 GCF_000475195.1 Diaphorina citri
GTAATTTTTATTTCGATCGACAAATAATTATCGGCACGGTACCTATGTTATCGATCGATAAAACCCTCTTTTTTTCCCTTTCTAAGATGTTTGCCAGCCTAGTTAGCTTAGTTGGTAGTGCGTCTGCCTTTTAAGCGCTAGGCCGCGGGTTCGATTCCCGCCCGGGGTAGGTATCTATCTACCTACATAAATGCCAACTGGGGAATTTCCACATCAAAGTTCAGAGAACCGACTGATACGAACCAGTAGCGTAGATAAGAGCTGAACACCTCTGTGGTCAAGAGCACTCTCAACCCGGAAGTGCTG
>NW_007477262.1:0-306 GCF_000475195.1 Diaphorina citri
AAAGGAGGCTTAAAATTTTTTTTTTTTTAAAAAGTTGTTGAGATAATTTTCTTTCTTGCCCACTGATCAATACATATACAATGGATGGGAGCGAATGGGATTAGGAGGGGCCTGGTGAGTGATATTTCCCTTCCACTTTGAGTTTTTTCCCTCTTTTTCCCCCCAATATACCTAGGTAGGGAGGAAATTCTTTTTACACGGTTTCCTGGGGGTCCTGGTCTGATGATGAAAATCTGAGTATTCTCGAAAGCTTAATAATTTCGTATGATTGATTGTCAAATCTAAATTTTATTTCATGTATTTTTT
>NW_007477263.1:0-306 GCF_000475195.1 Diaphorina citri
CACTTGTAGAGGTTGGCAAGAAATGTGTCAATACCTAGAGACGAGGGGTAAAGAGTCAACAAAATTAAAATTGGCACGAAGAAAAAATGCTCCCACAAAATATGGCCGTGTATTTTATTATGTGTCTTTTTTTTAGATTCAAACAAGGAGATACGAATTTTCAACTTCAACACCCTGACTCCCAAAGTATTTATTTATTTATTTATATTCTATGGTGCTTACCCACAGAAACCCATGTGTATTAAAACATATCTCCTTTAACATGAGAGACAAACTTTAATTCTTGGAATTTTTTCATCAAAAATT
>NW_007477264.1:0-306 GCF_000475195.1 Diaphorina citri
AAAGTTAGGTTTACCTGATCAGGTCTACCTGATAGTGAGTTGCTGACCTTAGAAGTTGAAGCTTTGGACCAAATTGTACACTGCTTGAAGCACTAAATAGTGAGTGCATTGAATTATTAAGGTGTGTTCAAACATAGTCGACCGGCCATCGCGTCGATCCACATTGATTCACAATAAACCCACACATTCACATCGATCGACGGCCGTCGACTATTTGTGAATGTGAACACACCTTTATAACCAATAAAGAGTCAATATAAATGGCGAAAACTTGAGTGTCACTCAAGACTCAACACTCAAGGGCTA
>NW_007477265.1:0-306 GCF_000475195.1 Diaphorina citri
GTAAGTAGACTAATATGATATACAGTTAATACCTTTAGTAGACGCCCAGATAATTATTAAAATTGTAACCTTTTGTAAGTTTGTATTTTATTATTATTTTGTACCATATTTTATTTATTTGTACTAGTTAGTTTTAATGTAAAGTGTTTGCTTCTTTGGTGTTTACAACATTTTCTTATTAATGCCTTCTTTTAATACCTCGATCCCCAATTTATTCAATGTATTTTTCCCCATTTCTAGACTCCATGAATGCCCAAATTTTTGGGTGTTACCCGCCAAGTGTTTGATTTCGGGGTGCACTAAGTC
>NW_007477266.1:0-306 GCF_000475195.1 Diaphorina citri
TGTGGCCCTTCTTGTTGAATTGGAGCAAGTGTTCACAGGTGCTGAAAAAAGTCTTCGAATGCTAGAATAGAAGCAATGGATGGCGGAACAATCCTGTCACAGAATGACCGCGCCAACGAACAGTATCAGAGAAAGATATGAGGTGAAGATCGGCGCAAATCATCGCCAACATTTAAACAGGATGCTATGAGAAGTTTCAAGACAAGATGCTTGGAAAGGAGATGACAGAAACAAGGGGGTACTGTGGTACAAACTGAACTGTAATGACTGATGGCAATGTCCTGTGGTTGTGGTAAATCGGTAAGA
>NW_007477267.1:0-306 GCF_000475195.1 Diaphorina citri
GGAAAGAGATAATCCACCTAAACTCTACATTTTCTTATAGCTTTTTTCCCCAGCTTTCTAACCATTATACTTTCATCCGCGATTTCGTGTCGGAACAAACCCGTATAGCCCGAACAAGCAACTTAGTCCCGAGCTCATATGTGAAAAATGATACCTATTTTTCAGGGAAAAGACGCTCCAACGGGGAGGTTGGAAAGAGATAATCCACCTAAACACTACATTTTCTCTTAGCTTTTTTTCCCAGCTTTCTAACCATTATACTTTCATTCCCGATTTCGTGTCGGAACGAACCCGTATAGCCCTACC
>NW_007477268.1:0-306 GCF_000475195.1 Diaphorina citri
AAACCAATCAGCCTATCACCGCACACAATTCCACATTGTTTTCAAGAGCAAACGTGTTTATTCTACGTTAACCCCTAAATTTTTTTATACGAATTTTGTAACATTGCTCTGATTAGTGATAAAAAAAAATAGTAAATCGATAATATACGGCTATTGCCAACCTTACCAGTAATTTATGCTCGGCTTTAAGTTACTTATCTTATCTTCAGGGCGTTATCCTGTCTACCGCTGTAATCTGTATTGTACGTATACCATCTGTATAATCCTATTATCCTTTATACGGCTTCTGATACATTGCATTTCTGT
>NW_007477269.1:0-306 GCF_000475195.1 Diaphorina citri
GAACGTGTTTATTCTGGCAGGTCTGGAAGAAGTGCAAACCATTCTGGACGAATCCCTTATTAGTCTTGCCACTATACTGAGCTCTAGGTAAGATTAAGAGCGGGGTTTACCAAATTAGAATTGGGATTCAATCTAGAATTGAAATTCAATCCAGGATTGAAGCCAACTCCGACTTCGTAAAACGCGGTCTTAAGTCAATCCAGATGGAACGCGTTCACTAATGATGCAAGTTCCAAGTTTTCACCTGAATATTTGTCCTTTGTTTTGTCTGATTTGTTTAGTCCTTTACCTTTAGCCTCAGACCAC
>NW_007477270.1:0-306 GCF_000475195.1 Diaphorina citri
ATGACGGCGAATGTGAGTTGTTCAGAGACGGTAACAATTTGACGTTGAGTGACGGCATTAAGCGATCAAGTAAAAATCCAGCTCCGCAACACGGTAAAGATTTAAAATTGAGTGGCAGCATTAAACAAAGTTTCAAGGACGTTAATTATCTAGCAAAGCAAGATGACAACAAACTATCCAAGAATAAACGCAAGCAATTCTCAAATAAAAATCCAGCACAGCAAAACGATAGTAATTTGTCATTGGGAGACATCGAGCAATTCTTCAAGGAAGTTAATTATCTCGCAGAGCAAGACTCCAAGGAAC
>NW_007477271.1:0-306 GCF_000475195.1 Diaphorina citri
CTTATAAGGAAAACCTTTTTCCCATTCCCATGATTAGCTCCCATATCACACCTTATAACCAAACCTTCTTCAAAAGTTCCAAATGACAGATCCCTACACTGCACTATCAGCACATTGTATTTCATGTTTGGTGACATGGGTATTATCTTTCTTTTCAATATGATACCATTATCCGAGTCCATCTTAGCAGTGACATTATTGCACATAATGTTCCTCTCGATCATAAAACTTTATGTCCTCACATAAGACGAGATGACACCAAAGTCCGTGGGGAGACATTATATGACACAAGACAACACAAGATAT
>NW_007477272.1:0-306 GCF_000475195.1 Diaphorina citri
TTATCATAATAAATCCAATTCGTTTTAAATACTAAAACGAAACCAATATTATTCAACATGAAAAATGTGTTTTGTTATATTATTTCAACTATTTAGGTCTAGATATACTGGACATTTGTCTTTTATGTGTGTAAATCCCTAACAACATTGATGGTTATATGGTTGGGGAACTGTTGGCCAACGGTAAGACAGCTCGCCAACCACCAAAATATAACTTATGGACAACAATACCCAACCTGAAATGTACATAGGTATAGGGAAAATTATCTCCTCTGTATATGTTATATAGGAAATTATCTCCTCTGT
>NW_007477273.1:0-306 GCF_000475195.1 Diaphorina citri
TCAGTCTGATGGAAATTCTGATCTTCAGATAATCGTCTCGCGAGCCGCATGCTTGTAGTGAGCCACTTTATGGCCACCTCTGCTATAGAGGGTCTCCATCATTTTCATAAGTTTGGGTTTCTACGCTTTTAATGTGAGACAAGCCTAAAGATAGAGAAACACACTACCATCACGTCACGTGAGTTCATGGAGATTCAGAAAGATGTAGTTCAAAGTTCAAATACTGTGTTGTAGGTAATGATAGCCACACTTCCATCACGTTTCAGAAGGAAAGATAGCCACACTGCTCTCATATGCTTAACACGT
>NW_007477274.1:0-306 GCF_000475195.1 Diaphorina citri
GCCAGGACAGAAATGAATCCCCGATGCCATAAGACTTTAATTTGCCGATCAGAAGTCGAGTATCAACCCTATCAAAGGTATGTAGCTATGACTCTCTTTCTCTTTTATTTCTTTCACTGTTTCCTCTCTCTCTCCCCTCTCTCTATCTCTCTCCCTCTCTCCCTTTCTCTCGTCCATTCTCCGAATTGTACACGACATTGTTTCACTACTTTTTTTAAACTTCCAATGTTGTAGGAAAAAGTGTATAAGAAAGAAGACTGCGCGAAAAAGAAAAGAAGTAGAAAATGAAGGATAAGAAAAAAAAAA
>NW_007477275.1:0-306 GCF_000475195.1 Diaphorina citri
GAAAAGACAAAATATTCAAAAGGTGGAGAGTTAGACAATGGAACCAATTAGACAATTTCATGAGGGTCCCAGCTAAATCTTTTAACTTTCAATTTTAAATGAATAAATTTTCATACAACTCGTAACTTTTTACAATAACGGAACCTCGAACTTTTCAACGAACTCAACATAGATTTATATTAGGTACTATCTAGGCACTTTTTTTATTAGAAGGTTTGATAGAGGGAACAGTGACAACGGATGTCTTATCGTTCTGAAACCAAAGTGAGGAGAAGGACAGGATAGGAGAAGCCAGCCGTTCCGAGA
>NW_007477276.1:0-306 GCF_000475195.1 Diaphorina citri
CACAACTTGAAAAAAACTTTATCATTCATGATCAAGAAAGTTTGACAATCTTGCTTGATGGAAGACAGGATAAGTTTACGTTTGTCTTTCTCCAGAAAACACAAGCAGGCTAATCTCGCTAGATATAGGCTAGTTCGCTAGTTGGAGCCTTGGCAAAGGAAATCCTAGTAGGATATGTCTAAATCCTGCAAGATATGTCTAAAGCTCTGAAAGAAGACAGGGGGAAGTAGTAGGGTGAGTGTAGCACCTATGGTCAGTGTAGCACCTATGGACACTTTACACGTGTCCAAGGCATTAGCGTTCAAA
>NW_007477277.1:0-306 GCF_000475195.1 Diaphorina citri
TAGAAGTCGTAGAAGAAAAAGAAAAATTCCGTTGGTCCTCATTTTTCCTGCTCTATGACTTTGCAATATCACTCAAGTAAGCGCAACCGATCTATTGTAACAACAGAAGTTTTATCGTCCCGAAACGGAAGCAAATCGAGAGAATAGGAGAAAACCACCCGTTTCGAAAACGAACCTTAAGGTGTGTCCAAACGTAGTCGAGGTCAAATGAAACCGTATACTGCCTCGACAACATTACATAGATTTATCTCTTCACCCCGTCGATCGATCGACGGGGTCGACTACGTGTGGACATAGCTTTAGGTA
>NW_007477278.1:0-306 GCF_000475195.1 Diaphorina citri
AACACTAAGGACGGGTTCAGGACAGGACTTACCAACACTAAGGACGGGTTCAGGACAGGACTTACCAACACTAAGGACCGGTTCAGGACAGGACTTACCAACACTAAGGACCGATTCAGGACAGGACTTACCAACACTAAGGACCGATTCAGGACAGGACTTACCAACACTAAGGACCGGTTCAGGACAGGACTTACCAACACTAAGGATGGGTTCAGGACAGGGCTCACCAACACTAAGGATGGGTTCAGGACAGGGCTTACCAACACTAAGGACGGGTTCAGGACAGGACTTACCAACACTAAG
>NW_007477279.1:0-306 GCF_000475195.1 Diaphorina citri
AGCAACCACAAAGTGGTGGGAGAACCATCAACCATTTCGCCAGCACCTGAGAGCTCCTCACAGGAGGGCTCGTCAGACGGTGTTTGACCGGCGTTCAGATTATTATTTACGGTAATGCCGTCGAATGCACCAGGGTAAGGATATAGGTATATCCTGTCATCCTACAACTATCCTCCTATCTAACGCCTCCTCCCTTCTCCACATCCCTTTTCTCTCAAGTCTTCCCCAACCTTACGCGACTGCGTCCACCCTGTATAGATCAGCGTAGAGAATTATTCTAGGTAGGGCACCAGATATGTGTTGCAT
>NW_007477280.1:0-306 GCF_000475195.1 Diaphorina citri
TAAACTATTACTTTATAATAAGTAATTATGTATATCTGATAGTTACGACATATCTCGATTTATTTATCACATTCAATAAAAAAATATTCTAAAACCTAATAAAAAATTACTAACATGAAATTTGTTACCCTACTCATATAGGGAAAAATAATATACGAAATATAATAATAATAAGTACAAATGTCCCTCAGTTACATGCATACATAGTACATAATTAATCAAATTCTTAAGTAAGGGCCACCGGCCGTTTTCGTTCATAATCAGTCTCTTGAATCATACATCAACCACTACGCGAGAGAGAGAGAG
>NW_007477281.1:0-306 GCF_000475195.1 Diaphorina citri
AAGAAGAAGAAGAAGAAGAAGAAGAAGAAGAAGAAGAAGAAGAAGAAGAAGAAGAAGAAGAAGAAGAAGATTTTTTTTTGTGTGAACATCACACGACTTTCCTTATCCTATTGAATGATGCTTATTTGAGTGTTCTTTTACCGTAACTTTTACAATATCTCTAACTGTTTTGTCGCTATAGCTGAAAACCGACAAAAAACGGTCGAGATCTGTCCAAAAGCGGTCAAAATACCGCCAAGCGCAGCAACCATCTCAAACAAACGTTTTGTGTTGCATCCTTGTCACACTCGTGAACTACATACCAAA
>NW_007477282.1:0-306 GCF_000475195.1 Diaphorina citri
AAGCATGAGGAAAAGTACAATTTTGTGCTTTTCACATTGCATAATCACAATAGATACAAGGCGTTTATACAAATTATTTTCTGTGTTTTTCATGTAGGTATTTCATTTTTATCCGATTTTGAAGAAATCTGGCAAATACTGCAATGAAAATGCAAATAGATTTTGAACTTCGTTGTCTCTGTTCTAGTGCCCTGATTTTTGTACGTTTATTGTGAGGTCTACAGTCAAATTAATTCCTACTGTAGACCTTTTAGACCAGAATAAGGCAAGCTATACACTGTCTTGGAATAGTTTATCATGTTGCTA
>NW_007477283.1:0-306 GCF_000475195.1 Diaphorina citri
AAACTAGATAGTAAAAAGATGCGTTATTCTGATATTCACCCAATTCAACACAAGAACTAAACAAGTTACCTAGGTATATAAATGAGGTAAACACTAATGATGAAACATGTTTGCCATTTCCTGAGTGGGAAAGAAGCACCTCCCCTCAAATAGATGATCCTGGAACCCCACCTTTAAATGATCCTGGAACCTCACCTATAAATGATCCTGGAATCCCACCTTTAAATGATCCTGGAACCTCACCTATAAATGATCCTGGAATCCCACCTTTAAATGATCCTGGAACCCCACATAATTTTCTATTTT
>NW_007477284.1:0-306 GCF_000475195.1 Diaphorina citri
TAATATATTTCGAGCTATTTCTACGGGTACGGATATCTTGATTTGTTGATTGTGTAATTTGCCTAAGTGTGTAGGTAGATACCTACTTATGTCAGATACCTTCCTAGCTCGTGTGTACCTTGTGGTAGAAGTTTTCTATTTTTCTGCACGAAGAAAAATTCCTAATTTGTAATTCCTCAATCAACTTCTCATTGAGAAAATTCTAGTAGGTATGAACCTATAATTATTAGATTTTCTTGAATTGATCTTTCGTCTTCTTCGGCTTGCATTGTAGCTCGATACTATCTTTCAGGGCCGTATTTAGGA
>NW_007477285.1:0-306 GCF_000475195.1 Diaphorina citri
AGTTTTTCCTATGTACCGATGGAAGTGATCAGACCCATAAAGCACGAAGAAATGTTGCATTACCATCAAATACCAATGCATCTTTATTTCAATCCGGCTATGTAGTGACGTTTTATCTTTCCAAAAGGTCAGCATGCCATCCCACTTTTTACATGGTTTTCTCCCTTTCTGCCATCAGTATCATGATTATTTACTTCTTAGTAATTTCGGGATTTTTATACAATTCACCGTAAAACCCCGTCTAATGTCCTTGACCACTCTTAACATAATGATTGTAAATTTGTTAAACTCAATCTGAATTCTGAG
>NW_007477286.1:0-306 GCF_000475195.1 Diaphorina citri
AAAATCCGTCCGGGCGGGAATCGAACACACGACTTAGCGCTTACAAGGCATACGCGCTATTAACCAAGCTAAGGCTGGCTCCCAAGATTACTAGGCTCTAGGCTGGCTCTGCCTGAATGAGAAATGAAAAATCCACTAACCTCTGTTTTGATGCAATAGGAAAATGGCACACATTGGATCAGCTTAGTTTGGTTGCTGATTGTTAGGCAATGTGCTGACGTAGAACTGTCACACTGGTAACAAGACAAGGGGGCGTGGTCTCCTGATCTGACTAGATTAGATGAATTAGCGGGTAAAGACGAGACG
>NW_007477287.1:0-306 GCF_000475195.1 Diaphorina citri
ACGAATTACTCAAGTCTCCTCTCATCTTTGGAGTAGGTACATCATTCTTTTACTTTTTTCAGCCCATTCTTCTTTTTTTCTGTTGAGAAATTTTTTAATTCATAAAATGAACATTAAAAAATTCACCGTTTTTGTAATAAATGATTTTTTTATGTAGGCACTGTGAACCTCTACGAATTTTGAGGATGGTAAAAAAATTAAACCCTTTTTTATTAGGAAAAAAAAAAATCTGTCAATTGATCATCATGATGAGTAAACAAGTTTTGTGAATCCCTTCCGACGTGATAAGCTTTGCCAAATTTATCT
>NW_007477288.1:0-306 GCF_000475195.1 Diaphorina citri
AAATGCTTTTTTTGCCAAAAAATGAAATTTAGCTTTTTAAAAAATACAATCGGCGCCTTTGTGACGCCTAAAGAAAAAAGCGTACTAGATATCTATTCGAACATAAAGCTTTCGCATACGTGCTTGTGCTGGATAGTAATGAGAGTATGGATTTACGAACATTGAAAACTTTTCAGACTCCACCATCGCATCGGACTAAATACTACTACATTAGTACCTGTAAAAATCGGCAAAACCTTGAACCCTGAAAATGTTATTTTCAGGGGTCAACAGGTATGATATTATTACTATACCCTAATGTTATGC
>NW_007477289.1:0-306 GCF_000475195.1 Diaphorina citri
CGAAATTGGAAATCAATTTTGGATGTGATTCGATTCATCATATCAAAGTTCCCAATGAAAATAATTAAACGTTGAACTTTTAGGTCGTGGTGCACACTGGACGAGAACAAGAGATATTTTATAGTTACACAGCTTTTTCTTTTTCTTCTTCCTTTTCCTCTTCTTTTTCTTCTTCTTCTTTAGGGCCCTATTCTACGAGTCTACACTCCCCACTTCTCACCCATTTGGATAAAACTACGCGCAACGTTGCCTAACTTCAGTGATCACCGAGAATTGAAAAAATCATTTTTAGTTTAACCTAAGTTC
>NW_007477290.1:0-306 GCF_000475195.1 Diaphorina citri
TTTCTGACAGAGCACAGAAAAAAGAGAAACTTTTCTATTAAAAATTACGAACCTTAGCAGCGTCCACACTAAGGCCAGGTGTCGCCGAAACACATTCCATTTCGTCCTCAACAAACCAAAATCCTTTTGTCAACCTAATTTATACGGATCACAAAATCCAGACCATCAACTGACATCGACTGACTGTAATGTAGACATTGCTTTAAACTAGGCATAAGTTCCTGAGGAATTACGTCCAAACAAAACCTTGATTAATTAGTATCACTGAAGTCAGAAGAAACCTCGACACCAGAGATGTCATTTACA
>NW_007477291.1:0-306 GCF_000475195.1 Diaphorina citri
AAATGAAAATAAAATTTTGCACCACGGACAGCGGACTTGGGACTGGAACTTGGAAAAAATAACCACTATAATCAGTAATCAAAATCAACTAATCAGTGCAAAGTGCAAGAAAAAGGAAAAGGATCTAGGTATCAAATATCTAATCCTCTTTACCTGATAGCAATTTACCAAAGTGATCAATCAGTATTTACCCCATAAGTGAAAGTGGTTCCATACCAGATCTCAGCCAAAGTAAGTCAATGTGTAGATAGGGTATATTGTAGTCCTCTTCAAAACGTCTGTCTATCAAACTACTTAAAATGAGCA
>NW_007477292.1:0-306 GCF_000475195.1 Diaphorina citri
GCTAAACATGCGTTGTTTTGAGTGGGAGCCACGAAATATTCATCTGCGCTAGTTGAACCAACACTGACTTTCTGAGTGACAGCTTGAAAGAAATCCACATCTATCGGATTCTTCTTTTGAGTTGGAGACACACATGATTCATCTGAATCACTTGACGGGACACTACTGGCTTTTTGAGTTGCAGCTTCAAAGAAGTCTTCATTTAAAGCTTTATTTTTCGTTGCAAATTGTTCATCGGCCTCATTGGGAATAGCACTAACTTTTTGTGTTGCTGCTTCAAAGAAATCATCATTTGATGGCGTATTT
>NW_007477293.1:0-306 GCF_000475195.1 Diaphorina citri
ATTCTTGGGCCGGCCATTCACTATCAGGTAGACCTGACGGGTATGCCTGATCAGGTGCGCCAGTCAAGTCTACCTGATTGTGTTTGGCAGCAAAAATAATGTCCGACCTTAACCACTGAGAGTTAACATAGTGTCAAGGATTTTCTTAGAAGGCTCCCATATTTACACGGGCAAGTACTTCTTGAAACTCTGGATTAACTGAAAACTCTATGTGGTAAGATCCGGCATTAGAATTGTGCTTTTCCTAACCTAAGGCAAGGGTGCAGCAGCTATAGCACCGAGTTTTTTTTTTTTTTTTTTAGGGTG
>NW_007477294.1:0-306 GCF_000475195.1 Diaphorina citri
TCATTGCTTTTTGTTCTCAAATGATGTATGGTTATGTGTTCATAATGCTTGGATATTCATGTATGTTTGTATGTAGGTATTTATTTTGTTTATGTATACAGAGTGGAATGGTTACAAGAAATATAGGTAGATACTAACTTTGGTCCCAACCTCTATTGCTGGGAGAACAATCCAAGTTTAAACTTCATTTAACTCCTGAATTATACGAAACAAACTGATTAGTTGATTGCAAGGAAATCACATTGCTTAATCCAAGAGTTAAACTTAAACCTAGTAAGTTTGAATAAATATTAAGTAGGTTACCTA
>NW_007477295.1:0-306 GCF_000475195.1 Diaphorina citri
TCCTACTTTGAACGAGAGAGTGTGTTCCTTAACCAGAGTATGCTTATCTCTGAAGCTACCAGTCATTATACAGGTAAAAATAATAGTTTGATTGAAGCAACCTCCGTGGCCGAGTGGGTATCACACTAGGCTTGCACGCCGGAGGTCCCGGGTTTGATTCCCGGCAGGGTTGAAGTTTTTTCGGCTTTCTGCTTGGAGTTAGGTGTGCACTTAACCTCGTGAGGATTATTGAGCTAGTTTAATGGAGTTGCGACCAGTGGCGGCATTACCAGTGTAAAATAGTAGGTAATAGTAATATTTGTGCTT
>NW_007477296.1:0-306 GCF_000475195.1 Diaphorina citri
TTGAGATACCTACTTAGAAGTATTTTCGGGAGGTTGATATCGGGGAGTATTTGAATAAAGGACATTTGGGTTATCAAGGGTTGAACATTTCCAATTACTGTTGTTATTATTATTATTCGTATCAAATAAACTTTGTTAGTTCGTAATATTAGACTTAGTACCTAAAGTGTTGTTCTTTTTTAAAAATCTTCATTAGTGTGTAGTGAATATGTCTTTGGAGGAGGGAGAACACCCACCATCAGATGGAAGGAGTCCGTCTCCGACATATAGAAAAAATGCTAATACGTTATTTTCTTAGAATGCTAA
>NW_007477297.1:0-306 GCF_000475195.1 Diaphorina citri
AGCAGTATGCCGCGCCCCTGCGTGACGTCACGCTCGTCAAACTCATGCTGCAATTGTGTCAGGTGAGCACGAAATGGGCTAATATTTCACAAGAGTTAATAATACCTGGATTTACAGAGTCAAATGATGAATTCCTTTTGGTAAAGCAGAGAGCCTCGCAGTTTTAGTTTCTATCACAGCATTACTAAGTGCCTTCTTTACTACTGGTTCTCATTTATCATCAGTCTTTTTATACTGGTAATGCCGCCACTGGTGGCTAGTGGCTACTCAATTAAAGTAACCGGAAATCGAACCCGGAACCTCCAG
>NW_007477298.1:0-306 GCF_000475195.1 Diaphorina citri
AGACAATCAAGACTCTTTATTGCATAACGAGAGTAATCTCTGTACCGTAAGTGTGGTCTTCAAGCATTGATGTAGGTACTTAGATAGAATCCTTCAGTCTCCTTTTGGACAAGACGTCCCAAGTATTGTACAGAAATTCTTTTCCTTGAAAGTTATTGTTCAATGTCCATTATTGTCCATTGCACCAGAGATATTATTGCGATACGAGACAATACATGTCTCTGTATGACTGTAACCACTAGATGAGCTTACCTAATAAATGCCTGAGGTAATCTTCAAGGAAAGTTCATTCCATCTCTTGAAAAG
>NW_007477299.1:0-306 GCF_000475195.1 Diaphorina citri
TATGTTCAAATTCTAGATAATGGAATAGCACAATTCTCACTCATCAAATTATGCTGAAATATTAAAGAGTACTAAACAATGCAAGATATATGTAAATAAGGTGAAGCTGTGAATACAGTAAGTCCAAAAAATCATGGGCATCTACCTATCTCCTATGATTTTTTTTTTTTACTTTTTTTAAGAAACTAACTCCCTCACTTATTCACGAGTAGCCTTACTTTTTCAAATTCAAAACTTAGTGGCTGATATATTTCCCCAAATTCTAGTTTTTTATGATCCGTGGGGGGGGGATTGATGTATAGTTTG
>NW_007477300.1:0-306 GCF_000475195.1 Diaphorina citri
CATTATCCCATCAGGATAAAATCCGCCCCGGGCGGGTATCGAACCCGCGGCCTAGCGCTTACAAGGCAGACGCACTACGAACTAAGCTAACTAGGCTAGCCTACATAAAATATGGCAGCCAAAATTCAATAGAAAACGTCCGAAAGCATCCTCAAATCTTGTAAAGTACAATCCTAACATCCTCCGGTACACGGAGTAGAAAAATAATGGCATTGCATGAAAAGAAACGGAAAAAAATGAGGCTGGAATTCAAAAGAAATGTATTTTTTTTTTTTTTTTTTTTTTTTTAAATAAAAAAATTTTTTA
>NW_007477301.1:0-306 GCF_000475195.1 Diaphorina citri
TGGTTTATGATTTTGGTGTCTTCTAAGATTAATAAAAAATTAAAAAAATCTCATTCTCACCTGTACAATATGCACGTTTTGGTACTCATACAGTCGGTCAATCAGGGGGTTCCGGGTTCGATTCCGCACCGACGCGATCACCACCACGTACACCTGCACGCCAGGGTTCATCATTGCGGCCGATTCAATGGAACACGCTTGCCGTAGCGTCAATTCAACGCCGTCCGAATGCGTACACGACGTTTCCAAGAAGAAAATGGAGTTGTCCGGGACGTCCAATCGCGTTATGTCGTCGAACGCGAAGTC
>NW_007477302.1:0-306 GCF_000475195.1 Diaphorina citri
GCCATTTCTACAGAATTATGATTCCCCAAAAGCTCTGGCCTGCACCCTGCACCCCAGTTGTTCACACTTTTCTTGTCCGGAAAATTTCCAATCCATTGACCGCTAGAAAAGAATTAACAGAAAACGTAAATTAAGAAGCGTCGATTTTACTGGCATTGCCTGACATATCCTGATATTTGATGCCGTCAGCGATGTCCTAACCAGCCACAGGATTCAAGACATGCCTATAAATCCTACAATACAGGGAGGAGACTTGCATATTGCATAATTATAATAAAATCAAGGTTATAGTGATCATTACGACTG
>NW_007477303.1:0-306 GCF_000475195.1 Diaphorina citri
TTCTTCTTCTTCTTCTTCTTCTTCTTCTTCTTCTTCTTCTTCTTCTTCTTCTTCTTCTTCTGCTTACCCTCCTCCTTCTTCCTCTATTTTGATTTTTTTTATAGAGGGAATTGTAACTGCTAAGGCCTTATCATCCCGAAAGCGAACAGAGAAGAAAGACAGGATAGGAGAAAGTCAGCCGTTCCTGGAATGAACCTTATCTGTTTAGATAAAACCAAGTTCCTACCGAAAAATATCGTCCTATAAAAGTGGTGAGATCAGAAAATTAAGGCCAAGTAAGTCTGCATTCCCATTTTTTCGTGTCTG
>NW_007477304.1:0-306 GCF_000475195.1 Diaphorina citri
TCCAAGTAGGTACGAGTATTTCTCGTAAATTTCGAGAAGAGACGAAGGAGAGATTTCTAGTCTCGTCGGGGCTTCCCTTAGCTTCCTTGAAGGATACACCACTACTTACGATAATTAACGTAATTATCATGCTTGTATATAGGTACCCAAACAAATACCTAGTTACAGGTACAATACACATAAGGTACCTGATACCTACCTGATACCTACCTAGTTATATAGTTATATTTACATAAGTACCTATTATAGGTACATAAGTACCTAGTCCCTTGTGGTACTTATTGATTAATGTTCATCCTTCCTTAT
>NW_007477305.1:0-306 GCF_000475195.1 Diaphorina citri
CTCAGGTTAAAGGAAACATTATAAGCCGCTTTCTGGGTAAGAACTGTGAATATTTATTTTAAGAGGGGACTAACATCTCAGGTCTTTGCCCCAGGTAAGAAAGTATTCATGTGATTATTTATGTGTGGTAAAGTCAAGAGAATAAAAATGATTGTCAAAACTTAATTTTAATATGATCTGTAGGTACTAACCTAGTTACATTTTTTTTAATGATCCCAAGAGCTGGAATTTCGTTGTTTTTCAGTTCCTATCAGCATGGAGACTGAAGCTTCAGATAACGTAGACAAAGACTTGTCAGATCTACAG
>NW_007477306.1:0-306 GCF_000475195.1 Diaphorina citri
TAGGTACATATTTTAATTCTTCCCCTAAGCTACGATTTAACTCTTAAATGGGGAATGTCTCTTTTCCCAGAGAGAGAGTGAGAGGTTATCATTTTTAGTGGATGTGCCAAAAGTACCACACGATAACTTTTGTAGTTAATGTTATTCACTACAGGACTACAGAGTACAGATGTTTTTAGCTTTTTAGAACACCCCTCTGTCCCCTTCTCATTATATCGCTCCTGACCTTTGGGCTGTGTCCCTGATCTTGGTCTATTAATTAAGTTACACACATATTTTGCCCAATAGACTCACTAGGATAGTGGA
>NW_007477307.1:0-306 GCF_000475195.1 Diaphorina citri
AAGTACCTAGATCGTCCTTTTTAGAATAAGTCATTTTTGGGTTCAAAATAATGTTTTTAAATCACCGGAACCCTTCGACCAATCAAAAGCCATGAAATTCAGTTTGATGGGATATTTTGCTTGATCTATGTATTTTTACTTTCCTAAAAGTAATGTATTTCCTCAACGTTTTGTCCGATTTTGATGAAATTTGGTACCTGAATATGTTTAGCGCATGAAGGAAATTTGCTCATAAGAGTTTGGACCTCATCGGGCCTTTGGGGTTCTATACGGGCATTTTTCCGAGTGAGTTGTACAGTTCATTGA
>NW_007477308.1:0-306 GCF_000475195.1 Diaphorina citri
ATCAGCCACACTTTGTTCTGTAGGAAAAATGACCTCAAACTCATCACTGTTCACCAGGTAAGAGGGATGATCGACCGATGTGAGAGGTGTGTTTTAACTTGACCATTGTTCATTTTCTCTATCTGTTCATTTTATTCATTGGTTTCACCATAACTAATATTGATGCGGTTTCAGGAACGGCTGGTCTAATAGGTTAATTGTTAATAATGGTTGTTAGTTAACACATTGAATTTTGCTCACGAAAGTTTGTGCTCATTTGGCCTTCAGGGGTCATGTAGGCGCCCCAACCAATCCTTGCCTGAAGCA
>NW_007477309.1:0-306 GCF_000475195.1 Diaphorina citri
CCCTCCTTCCATCGACAAAGTGAAAAAAACGTATTTCAGGAAAAAACATATATCAGTACCTACACAAATCGATGGAAATGGAAAGATCAAAGAAAATTTCCAAATTGATTTCTTCCCCCCCCTTTCTAATGAAAAGTCGGTAGTTTTGTGAAGTGGAGGGGTTGCACAATGTTTTCGCGAAAAGTGCAGAAATGTAAAATACAGAGAAATAGAGAGAGAGAGAGAGAGAGAGAGACAGAGAGACAGAGAGAGAGAGAGAGAGAGAGAGAGAGAGAGAGAGAGAGAGAGAGAGAGAGAGAGAGAGAG
>NW_007477310.1:0-306 GCF_000475195.1 Diaphorina citri
TGCCTGTCAGGCAAAACAACATGAGTGCCCGGCCTAGAGTTTTCCTCATGTCTTCATGTCCAGGAGGAGAGAAATTAGGGATTAAAGATGGTAAGGGATTTAAAAAGGGAACTGTTCAAGAGAATTACGTTACGTACGAACAGTCGTTGAACAACAAATAAAAGAGAACAGTGAAATTCTACGTACAGCTAAAATCCTAACTGACAAAACAATACGACACTTAAATGACCAAAATCAGCAAATTCAAATACAATACATGTTTGAATTCGAAATAAATAAAAAGAAAAAAAAATCGCCTCCAATGTC
>NW_007477311.1:0-306 GCF_000475195.1 Diaphorina citri
TGCCTTCTGAGGTGCTTGACAGGCTGAAAACCGGACTGCACATTGCTCCCTCAATAAATAAAGAAAAACAAACGAGTTAATGAGAATTTCATCGATTTAGGCAGATGCTAGCTTTGGGATGAAAACTTGAAAAGTGTAATGGGATTTATAGCAAGAGAATAGGCACATGCTCTGGTTAAGAGATAATACCTACTTACCTATTCAAGTTTGATTTTCTCTGTTTATTTTCTCAAGGTCAAATCAACAGGTCACTAATCTCCAGTTGCAAATCGCTTCTGATTATAACCTTTCGTACTCCCTGTGAAA
>NW_007477312.1:0-306 GCF_000475195.1 Diaphorina citri
AGACTAACCATGAGTATGAGTAGAGCAGATCAGAGACTAACCATGAGTATGAGTAGATCAGAGACTAACCATGAGTATAAGCAGATCAGAGACTAACCATGAGTATGAGTAGATCAGAGACTAACCATGAGTATGAGTAGAGCAGATCAGAGACTAACCATGAGTATGAGTCGATCAGAGACTAAACATGAGTATGAGTAGAGCAGATCAGAGACTAACCATGAGTATGAGCAGATCAGAGACTAACCATAAGTATGAGTAGATCAGAGACTAACCATGAGTATGAGCAGATCAGAGACTAACCAT
>NW_007477313.1:0-306 GCF_000475195.1 Diaphorina citri
TAGTTTATTCGATCGTGATTAGAGAAAATCAGTACCTATGTACCTACCTAATTTGTTTAATATTCAGTTTATTATTATATTTGATTTGATTTTTTTCATTTTACTTTCATGTCATGATTTAAAATCAAGACTAGAGCCCGTTCTCCCTTTATTCCCAATATAATGTTTAAGTCACCCATCCATTTATTGGCGTTCGGCGTAGCTTAACACAGGTGACGCTAAAACCGGTCTTAAATTATCGAATGAAGTGTTATCTAAAACTTTCTCGCTTTGAGTTCATAGGTCGTCGCGACAAATTTCAAGATC
>NW_007477314.1:0-306 GCF_000475195.1 Diaphorina citri
AATAGATAATTAAGTTAGCACTTCACAGTGTGATAATGTATAATGGGATTTACGTGGGACGTAAACTCTGATGTACGAGCTACGTGGTTATGTACCGCTTTGATTTATGAGGCAAGAAGTTCTTATTTACTTAATCGACATGAAAAAAGCGAATAAATTTCAACTCAAGTCAATTCTTCATACGCTGTTATACTGGTTCAATGTAAACTCTTGTAGAGCGCAGAACTTCACAAGAAGAGATTATGAAAGTTTTGTGGAACAATATCCTGTGATGTTGGGCATCTAATCAGAAATCAAGAAGAAAAT
>NW_007477315.1:0-306 GCF_000475195.1 Diaphorina citri
TTGCACGATTGCGATCATGCCAATATTTTGCTGTCAGATATTGAATTGTTTTCAGCAAATATATCTACCATTGTTTAGCCCAAGGGGAGTTGACATTCATGATCTCCAGTGAGTACCTACCTATGTACTACATTCGTTATCTATGGACACTGTAAAGTACTTTTAAGTACCTACCTCTATGCTATAGCTATATATGTATAATTATTTAAGTACTAACAATGCCTACTTGAGAAGTTTTCAAGCAAAATTGGTTGTGGGTATTAATAGATTTTTCTACATACTATCTATAATTTATATTTTATTGTA
>NW_007477316.1:0-306 GCF_000475195.1 Diaphorina citri
CCCCCAAGTTTAGGTTGTCATAAAAGTTAATGTCGTTTTAAGCATGGTCCACACTTGCCGCTTGGAAATGTACCGTTTCCCAGCACATCTACATTTAGGAAACATTTTGTCATACAACATTATCGTCCTACATTTCTATCATAAGTGTGGACCCCGCTTAGAATTTCGCCTCCAAATAATGTGTTGATGTTTGAAACTATTCTGTTAGCATCTTGAGTGCAAGGAATTAACTATTTACGTTCAAGTGCGGTTGGTAATCTGGTACAGGTTTCATGGCTATTTCCTTTTATAAGAATGTCCTCTAGT
>NW_007477317.1:0-306 GCF_000475195.1 Diaphorina citri
TGTTTATTAATTTGTTAATGTGGTTTTTTTCTCCAAGGTCCTAAAAATTCTCTTTGCTAACTAACGACTTATCTAATTATGTCGTTATGTAGGTAATAGATAAAAATACAACTACATATGTAGGTACAACACTCATAAAAATTTATGCAAAACGTACCTATTTATGTGATTTACCTACCTACATCTAACTTGGTGAAGTTTGTAACACACGCGTAACACACTATTTACACCCGTGAACTTGATATGTTTCCCGGTATTCCGGTCACCTACTTGCACATTTTTGTCTAATATCATTTGAGCAAAATT
>NW_007477318.1:0-306 GCF_000475195.1 Diaphorina citri
GTTATTAATCCAGAATAGGTGGGGCTCCCGAAATGTAGGACCTGAGTAGGACTTCAAGACTTCGGACTCCGTTCAGACTATACAGATGGCAGACAACAACGCCACATTGCCTAGTGCCTACTAATTTACTGAGAAAAATGTATCAACTATATTTTTCTTTCTCAATATTTCAAAGGAATTGTTCAGTTTGATGTCCTTGTCCTTTTCCCTCCATCTTTTTCTAAGTCACTGGGTAAACGATTGAAATGAAAATTACGAGACGAGTGACTGGGATTTCGGCCCACATTTGGTACGTCAAACATATTT
>NW_007477319.1:0-306 GCF_000475195.1 Diaphorina citri
CTTTGACACGTTTGGCAACGTAGCCTACTTTTTAGATGAATCCTTGCTGCCATATTCAAATGGATGAACCATAGTAGGTACAGATCTCCTTATTACCTAGCTATTTGCGAGCTTTTGAAAATTTTCCGTGAGCTGTTGTTGATGTTTTTGTTGTTTTGTAGTTGTTTTTGCGGTTTTTGTTGGTGTTGTTGTTGTTGTTGTTGTTGTTTTTGTTGGTGGTGGTGGTGCTGTTGTTGTTGTTGTTGTTGTTGTTGTTGTTGTTGTTGTTGTTGGTGTTGTTGGTGTTGTTGTGGTTGTTGTTGTTGT
>NW_007477320.1:0-306 GCF_000475195.1 Diaphorina citri
GTAGACAGCAACAGCATAACCCCGTATATCAGCAGAGTGTTGACATCTGAGAGATAATATACACAGAAATATAAACGACATAAACATACTCAACACTACACAGAATGACTTATTAGATGCATTAAATCTTAGAGACTACATGGAACTACTGTGCAGATACACATGATAAATATGAATCAGTGTAAAGTACTTGCAGTACAAGCACATTATATTCATATAAAACTTGAAGCAAAGTGCAATATGGGAGTGATAATGTGCATAGCATGAAGTACAACATGTAGAGAACTACTGAGCAATTTGCACGAC
>NW_007477321.1:0-306 GCF_000475195.1 Diaphorina citri
CTGTGAACTGTAGACCTCACTCAGATTCTTTTGCCTAAGCTAAGACTTTAACAATAACGTCCTCTCATATCGACAATTTGTTGTTTAACTTGGTACCTATTTGAATTTTGGACAAATTTAGAATTTAGAAAAATGTCCTGCTTTGAAAAAATGTCTTCTGGGTAATCCTACATATGAATGGGTAACCCTAAGTAATACATAATTATGTATTAAAACAGAAATAAAACTATCTTTTATATTCTATTCTATTCTACTTCTTAGATAATTATCTCGTTAGTCGTTTCTCGTACACACAAATTTTGGTCC
>NW_007477322.1:0-306 GCF_000475195.1 Diaphorina citri
CCCCTCTCTCCCTCTCCCCCCTCTCTCTCCCTCTCTCTCTCCCCTCCCACCTATAACATCCTCTTTCTCTCTTTACCCGGATCTCCACTTTCTCTTCCCATTTTAAAATTTATGTTAATTGTTTCTCATACCTGACATTTTAGAACCTGGTCTAAGTGAAAGGAAAGCTTGTAGGTAAGTGAAAGCAGGAGAGAGAGAGAGAAAGCAGGAAAGAGGGAGGGATAGTAAAGAGAGAAAGGAAGGAGAGAGAGAAAAGAGGAAAGAAAGAAAGAAAGAGAGAGAGAGGGAGAGACAAAGAGGGAGGGA
>NW_007477323.1:0-306 GCF_000475195.1 Diaphorina citri
GCAGTTTGTTCCAAAGTTGAACAAGACAGGAGAAACACTCTTGAGGGGAAATTCATATCAAGTTATCAAGCATATTAATCACAATAGAGAGAAAACTGTATGCACCGTGCACCAAGTTCTTGGAAATCGAATTAACAATTTTTTTCCTCATCATGCTCTGCTGGAGAAAAAGTATTGCGGAATTTTCTTTCAATTAAAAAGAAGTTAAAAAACGTAATAAATTATGTATTGTTTGTGGACGCTATGTAGTTGTGCTTCGAACTTACATATCGTGTTTATTTAACCGTAATTTCCGCAGAATTCCGT
>NW_007477324.1:0-306 GCF_000475195.1 Diaphorina citri
TTTGCAGGTCGCTTCTCTCTACAATGATCAGAAAATCAATTATCAGAAGTAAAATCTAGGTTTGGAGAGCACTTCAGTAGCCCTCTTGCAGAATTGGTCATGTTTTAGGTCCAAGATATTATTATTTTTCCAAGAGGCCTTAACTGTAGGTAACTGCTAAAGTCTAAGTCTTATCATCCCGAAAACGAAGAGAGAAGGACGACGTTCCTATAATTAACCTTAGGCAGATATCTGTTAATAAATTTCGCCTCGGGGCAGGACTCGAACCTGATGCTTACAAGGCAGAACCGGTACCCTCCCAATCTA
>NW_007477325.1:0-306 GCF_000475195.1 Diaphorina citri
AGAGAGAGAGAGAGAGAGAGAGAGAGAGAGAGAGAGAGAGAGAGAGAGAGAGAGAGAGAGAGAGAGAGAGAGAGACTGTGTGAGTGCAGAAATGTAAAAATAAATAGCTCCTGTTCCCACTGTATGCTATGTTGATTTTTTCCTCCCTTTTTTACCGAAATTAAAACATTTTAATTTGTAAATTCGTTGACGAGGGAGAAAGAGAGAGCGAGAGAGAAAGAGAGAAGAAGGGAGGGAGGGTAAGAATGCTGCAATGCAGAAGATAGGAAAAGGGAGAGCGTGATAATGAAAGAATGAGAGAGAGAG
>NW_007477326.1:0-306 GCF_000475195.1 Diaphorina citri
AAACACCTTACTAGGATAAATTTTTCGAGGAACATAACTACAACCTCTTCTAATCCAACTCAATCAGGCAAAAAAAAAATCTCAGATATTCCCACAGTCTGAGATTTTCTGCAGCAAAAGCAGGCATGTTTGTCTTTCTGCTTCAGTTCCCGCCAGAGGAGTAATTAACAGGTGTTGTGCATTCCTAGAAGTGTGTTTTCCCAATGGTCCGTGCACAATATGCACCTAACAAATCCAGTCACGTACATAAAAGCCCGGTACACAGGCTATGACACATCTCCCAAGTTGATCTTTCAACGAATGGCC
>NW_007477327.1:0-306 GCF_000475195.1 Diaphorina citri
TGTATATAAAGTCCGGGGACCCCTGAATAATTTTTGAACGGCTAAAGACGAGAAGCTGGAATTTAGGTTAGAGTTTTATATTTTAAAATACCATTTTTTGAAGTACCTGCTCTTCAAATTTTGGCTGGAGCCTGTAGAGGAGAGAGAGAGAGAGAGAGGGAGGGAGAAATAACAGGGTGTCCCTGAATTTATCTGGGATGGCTTTGGGTCGGAACTTTTTTTTTCCGGGTAACTATGTAGGTACGTGTATATTAGGGACCATAACTTTGTTCTTTTTTCTTGCCAGCCTAAGAAATGGTAACTCTT
>NW_007477328.1:0-306 GCF_000475195.1 Diaphorina citri
CTTACTTAGACTTGACTTATGTTTTTCATACCTGTAGCCCTATAGCATTAGTAGTTAGAATATTAGGAGGCAAATTCATACTTGCTGTGTCTTGTGTAAGGAACTGAAATAAAGAAGTGAATATGATTAGGTCTTGTTTTGTGTGTGTAATGAACTAAGATGGAGGATTATTTCATCCCAGTACATTGTTCTTACTCTGTGTTGCTTAGTCATCCGAACTTTCTTTCCGTTTAGGCAGTCTAAAATATCTGACATTTGTGTTAAGGTATCTCAGTTGTTCTTGTTAGTAGAATTTTGTGATTTTAG
>NW_007477329.1:0-306 GCF_000475195.1 Diaphorina citri
ACAAGACTAACAAGGTAATTGAAGGAGAAAAAACTTCTGAAAAACAATAGATACCTAGGTGGCATAATCATAGAAATGCACTAAAAACTGACCACAATTTCAGCCGATTACACTAGCGTCCTTCCTATAAGTCCTATAGTATAGGATAAGGAAAGTAAAGTAGGACAAGTTTGATAAAGTCCATAGAAAAAATAGACAAGTACCACAACGAGATAATTGGAAAAGAATGACAAGAAAAATTCCGAACACGAAAAGTGAGTCAAGTAGTACTTGTTGGGCTCTGAAGAGGCCCTGACTAAAAGCCTG
>NW_007477330.1:0-306 GCF_000475195.1 Diaphorina citri
AAAAAAAAAAAAAAAACTTATTTTTATCTGCTCTATTTATAAGGTAATGGCAGACGATTATGGGCTGAAAATTGAACTGTTTCCTTCAAGAAGGGCGAAAAGACGAAAATCCAATTTTGAGTGAAACAGCCTTTAAATTTTCTGATTTCCAATGCAAAGTCTTCGGAGGAGGATTTCACAAAAAGATTATGTTTGTATCCTTGTGAATAATTGAGACATCAACGTGATTTTCTCTGAGGTTGATTTTCAACAACTTCTTGTATTAGATCCGTTTTAGCAAAAAAAAAAAAAAAAAAAAAAAAAAAA
>NW_007477331.1:0-306 GCF_000475195.1 Diaphorina citri
ATTATTATTATTATTAATTTTTCTACCACCCTGTATTAATGCATAATAGATTGCTTATTTATACTAGGACCCCTTGCTAACCAAATTTTCAATTTAATTAACATAAAACAAGAGGAGGGAGGGTTAAACTTTTAATTCGATTTTGGTTTTGAAATACATAGTTGCTATTTATGTGCATTTCGTCTACCGGATGATTCATCTGCTTGCTGTGAAAACTGTCTTAAGGCGAGGAGAACGTAGGCGATTTTTAAAAGTTTTGCAAGATTTCCTCCGATACTTATGGTCGTCTAGGCCCTGGTCACGGAT
>NW_007477332.1:0-306 GCF_000475195.1 Diaphorina citri
AGATAACCTGTGCAGATAATTTGGAGGAAAACTATTCTTTGAATTTTCAGTTTTATCTCAACAGTATAATCTATTATACGTATTCTATTCATTTTTTTGGCTGTGATAAGTCTGGTTACTGGTTACTAATGATGATACTAATGAAAATCTTTGAATAGCAGCTACCAGCTACCTTAACAAGATTTTTGGTTGGGTACCTATGTTTGTGTTCTTGTAAGGTCAGGACTGTCAGTAGTAAAACATATTGAACATCATTGGCATAAACCTGAAACAAGTTTTGCACTACCCTGTCTGGAAGACGCTGGG
>NW_007477333.1:0-306 GCF_000475195.1 Diaphorina citri
GCCCATCACTAATGTAGAGCTTTTCTATGTTTTCAGAATGGTAGAAGTCGAAAAAATGTCCAAAAGTAACATGCAGTCACTGCAGATAAATGTTGAAGTGATGTTGAACAATAAGGAATACAGTGATACTGTATTCCTTGTTAATAATAACCAGTTCTATGCTTCAAGTCATCTGGTGTCTGTGTCAAGCAAACCATTTAAGTTTTTGTTAACTGATCACTTTACAAATGTGCAGACAAAATAATCAAGATCAGCAATGTAAAGCATGATGACAGTTTCCACATCATACTGAAATGTATCTATGGC
>NW_007477334.1:0-306 GCF_000475195.1 Diaphorina citri
AAGTGGTATTTTGCATACATTATTTTTGTACAGCAAACCTCGATTTGCGGTCTTCCGTTTCCTGGACTAAAAAGCACTCTCGCTCTCTCACATAACATGAAGGATGAATAACAGCTTCAATGAAGCTTGAAAAAGAGAGGGAGGAATAGGAAGTAAAAAAAAAAAAATCATGTATTATGATTGTAATACTCATAGTAGGGTATTATCAGCACGTCACAACAGAGGTATTGGAAACTTTCTAATAGTATTGACAGAGGGAGAGGTAGACATGAGGTTACAAAATGAGCTTTCTATTGAGTACATGTA
>NW_007477335.1:0-306 GCF_000475195.1 Diaphorina citri
GACTAAACACCTAAGAAGTAATAATTTTAACCCAGCAGCGCCTAACAGTTGAAATTTCGACTAAACACCCAAGGAGTAAAAGAAATTTGACCTTGCGCCTAGCAGTTAGAATTTCGAGTCAACACTTAATATTTAGCGGTTAATATGTTTACCCTAGCATTTAAGAAGTTAAATTTTTAACCCTAACACCTAATAGATAGCAGTTAAAACTTTGACCTAGCAGTTAAAATTTGGACCCTTACGTATCTACTCATATTAGTAGTTAAAATGTCGGTTCAACCAGCCCCTAGCAGTGAAAATTTTGAC
>NW_007477336.1:0-306 GCF_000475195.1 Diaphorina citri
AGGACGGACTAAAAAATGAAAAGGATGTGATGAGCATGAAGAAGGAAAGGAGGGAAAACAATGACGAAGAAGAAAAAAATAAGGAAGGAGTTAAAACAAAAGAAGAGAGTGAGGAAGGAAAAAAGGGAAGAGGATGAAGGACATAGGGAACGCAAATGGAGGAGGTAGAAAAGCTAGGGCAGTCGAAGAAGAGAAAACACAAGAATAGGGAACATAATAAAGAAACGTGGAGGTAATATAAGGGAAGAGGGGGAAGAGAAGGTAAAACAAGGGTACAAAGGACGGAGGGAAGGAAAGAGGAGAAGG
>NW_007477337.1:0-306 GCF_000475195.1 Diaphorina citri
TATTTTCCAGAAAAATACATGCTAGAAAACAAGCTCATAACTGAGAGCTATTATTGAAGTTACCTATTATGCCTACTTTCATACCACACAACTCTCTCATACACATACCTACACATCTATTTTTATTATTTTATACCTTTACAGAAAAATAAAAATATGCCTTATCACAAAGGTAGATAGGTACCCTACGTAACTCTTTTTTGCTCTTTCCTCTATTTCTTATTTTCCTTTTCTTCCTTGTGTGAAAAAGGGAAAACGGCAGAAATATATCAAAAGCATTCTTCAGTTATTAAAAATTCTTCTACA
>NW_007477338.1:0-306 GCF_000475195.1 Diaphorina citri
GATTTCAGATAACAGAGAGGGGATCTGATAAGAGAATTCCAGCATTGACCAGATATAAATCACTACTCAGTGCTGGTAAGAAGGGAAATTAATCAAACTGGCTACCTACCTATTGTCTGGCTGGGGGATGTTAAACAGGGAGTAGACCTGGCTGTATTTCCCTTGCTAAATAGCAAAGGTTGATTGCGAAGGGCATTGCAAAATTTTGCAGCCAAAACCAAATGTCAACCCAAAGCAATCACCCTAGTTAGGGCTGATTGAGAGGCTGACGAAAAAAGCCGACCCCGTCTGTACACGGGAAAAGGC
>NW_007477339.1:0-306 GCF_000475195.1 Diaphorina citri
TTGTCTATTCATCATCACATCATCTGGCGCCTAGCAGTCTGGTGGCAAAGAATAGGTGTAGGCACACTCAAGTAGCTTGTATGTAAGATGACACTTAACGAACTAACTCATTACTCATTAGCAGAAACACTCTAACCTGTGAACAATTCAATGAATGAGATACCATCATCAATGTCATTAATAACAATATTAATCTATTCATCTATCAGGAATGAATGAAGAGATGAGAGATGCTTGATAAATGATCAGCTGATTTTGAGAGATGCTTGATAAATGACTGAAAAAGTGATGAATCATGATGGTTTG
>NW_007477340.1:0-306 GCF_000475195.1 Diaphorina citri
ACATCTAAATGCTTTAAACCTCAATGTTAACATACATGCCTCAAGTCATTTAAATTTGGATTATTCTTGGTCCCAATATTGTGCCTTATCATCTGGGCTGTGTGTTTTGTGGTAAGAGCATTATGCTAATCCGAAATGTCATCGATGATTGTTCCATGTTGAACGTGAGAAGTAATACCTTGCTTTATATTTGTTGTACGCTTGACAAGTCAAGTGTGATGAAAGCCGAACTTCAACTTGCATTAATGTTTGTGAACTGTTCTCTTTTACTCTCCTCTGAGGTTTTTTATTTCAATTAGCCAGGTA
>NW_007477341.1:0-306 GCF_000475195.1 Diaphorina citri
GATACCGCGAACATACCACGGATACCGCGAACGAACCGCGGATACCGCGAACAAACCGCGGATACCACGGATATCGCGAAAATATCGCGGATACCGCGAACAAATCGCAGATACCGCGAACAAAACCGCGGATACCGCGAACAAACCGCGGATACCGCGAACAGACCGCGGACACCGCGAACAGACCGCGGATACCGCGAACAGACCGCGGATACCACGAACATACCACGGATACCGCGAAAATATCGCGGATACCGCGAACAAATCGCAGATACCGCGAACAAACCGCGGATACCGCGAACAGAC
>NW_007477342.1:0-306 GCF_000475195.1 Diaphorina citri
AATAGATTATTAACTACAATTTTTGTTGTTAAGGCTCCCTCTAATCTATAAGTTGTGTTCCATTCCTAAACTAAGCTCTTTTTTTACCCTGGTCACCACTCTTTCAATGTAGGAAGTAGGAAAAGACAACTAAGAAATCCTCATGCCTCAAGAGACTGAGTGCACCCCGAATTCCAAGTACAGAACCGAAAAAACTTACAGGGGTTTGAACCCAGGACCTTCGAAGTGCCAGTGTGATACCCACTCGGTCACGGAGACTGCTAATGTGCTAATTCTTTGCCTAAAGATAAATAATAGTACCATCAG
>NW_007477343.1:0-306 GCF_000475195.1 Diaphorina citri
ATAAACTGTTAGCATAATTAGCAGGGGTTCCCAAACTTGCTCAAGCCACGGACCACTTTTGAAATATCATGATTTCCCTCGGACCTCTTACATTCTATGAACTCTTCCCTTCTTCTGTTAGCATAATGAGACATCTTGTTCTAAGCTGACATTCTAAATAAAGCACTACCTATACTTATTTTGTTTCAGGGAATGGGAATGGTCATCAGTTAGAGAAGAGGTATAGTTTAGAGAGCCGATTCATCAAAAGCAACTCATTACCTCGCAATAATTCCGTTCCCATGATCATAATGAATAATTATGAGT
>NW_007477344.1:0-306 GCF_000475195.1 Diaphorina citri
ATAGGACGGAAAGTACCTAATGCTAATGCATTCGACATTTTTAAAAAAAGGTTTGATAGAGAAAACTGTAACAACGGAGGAGTTATCGTCCCGAAATCGAAGAGAGAACGAACGCGATAGGAGTATATTCTCGTCCGGGGTGAATTTTATCCAGAACGGATAATGTTCGTTCTTGGAACGGCTGGCTTTCTCCTATCCTGTCTTCCTTTTCTCTTCGATTTCAGGGCAATAAGACCTTTGTTGTTACAGTTTCCTCTATCAAACCTCTTGAAAAAATTCTACGAAATAACGAAAATTCGCTTAACA
>NW_007477345.1:0-306 GCF_000475195.1 Diaphorina citri
GTGATAAAACACCACAAACTGAAAAGGAAAACAACATTATCAAAGAAATAATTGAAAACAAAGTACCAACATTGCATGTCAAAGAAAGCGTGCTAGACAACAAAAGACAATCTAAATTCAAACAATCAAGAGCTCGAGAGAACACCAAGAAAAAAGATGAAAAAGCAGATCGAGATAAAAAACTGAATAAAATATTATCGTTAGAATCTAATTTGAAAGAATGGATGACGGTAGACACACTCATACTTCTACTAGGGGAATCTGCAGTACAAAATGTTTTGCTTGAAACAAATAAACATTATAAAG
>NW_007477346.1:0-306 GCF_000475195.1 Diaphorina citri
ATTATTATTATTATTATTATTATTATTATTATTATTATTATTGTTTTGATTTTACTTTCATGTAATGATTTAAAATCAAGACTAGAGTCCGTTCTCCCTTTTCTCCTTTTAATGTTTCCTAATAACTACCAATATAATGTTTAAGTCACCCATCCATTTGTTGGCGTTGCTCGGCGTAGCTTAACATAGGTGACGCTGAAACCGGTCTTAAATGATCGACTGAAGTGTTTATCTAAAACTTTCTCGCCTTGAGTTCATAGGTCGTCGCGACAAATTTCGAGATCAGAGCTCATTTGTGTGAGAAAA
>NW_007477347.1:0-306 GCF_000475195.1 Diaphorina citri
CCCCCCCCAAATAATAATTTGATTTATTTTTCAACAAGACAGAACATTCAAACAAAGTTAATAATAACAAAAACAAAGAAAAGGATGAGGGAAGATACCCTGATGTACTCTATGTTTATAGTCCCTCAGCCAGACAGTTAGAGTTCCCTCTATCAAACCTTCTATACAGGGTGGCCCAGCGTTACGCGTACCTGACAATGGAGCAGTTGCAGTTGGGTAAAAATAATGAATAAAAGGTCGATTCCTACGTAAAAAGTTGTGAAAAATTCGAATCTGAGGTCAAAACTCCAAAAAAGTAACTTTAAA
>NW_007477348.1:0-306 GCF_000475195.1 Diaphorina citri
TTATTATTATTATTATTTTTTTTTAAGTTAACAATTTGAAGTCTAATTCTGTCCATACTAATTTTCTTTCACGATTGGTTTCATTCCTGTCATACCTTATAGTTACCCAGAATCTAATACCCCGGTTAAATAATAATCACCTAGGACGGAAATCAGAGCGTGAAAACAACTCAGAGATTCACTTGGCTGAACTTGCGACCAGTGGATTGTCAGTCACCTACTCGAGCTGTCGGGAACTGTATGGGGAATTCTGCTCACGTAGCTGCAAGGTAAGTGTTGAATTTTTTGGCCAATCAGGCCAATCAA
>NW_007477349.1:0-306 GCF_000475195.1 Diaphorina citri
TATTATATTAGACACACCTTAATAAATTAAAATAATAAAAAAGAATATTATATATTTTTTTTTTTTTAAGTAGGTACCTACTTGTTCTTTTTTTTCGTACCTTCAAATAGCGCTTTCGCGACTCAAACCTCAATGTTCTTTTCAATCAAAAGGTAAACATGGGGGTAAAAATTGATTTTACGGGTTAATTTCCTATGGGGCACTTTTGGGTTGAACACCCTGTATGATCAAGTCATAATCTATTATCATGTTTCTGCTTTTGATACACCCCCTATACTTATATGTGGAACCGTGTACTTTATAGCC
>NW_007477350.1:0-306 GCF_000475195.1 Diaphorina citri
TCCGCAAAGTACCTCCCAGTGTAGCATGTGGCCCGCATACACATGGAAGTTGGAAATCCCTGAAATAGAGTTTAATATATGTTCCCAACCTAATTATGCAAGATTAAACGAAACAAACGAGCTGTAATTATCCAGTTCCAAGAAATTAATTCCAATAAATTCGTAAAAAGCCCTTTGATTTTCTTTCCTCTACCCTTTTCAATGTCATAATCAGAATGAGGGAGGACAAATTAACTATCAACAATCTTTTAAAAACTAAATACCTAAATAAAATGATGTGAGCAATAAAATCCGACAATGAAGTAT
>NW_007477351.1:0-306 GCF_000475195.1 Diaphorina citri
CAATATCCTATCTTAACCAGACCGAACCCAACCCAACCCGGTACCTACTTAACCACAACCTGTAGAAACGCGTTGCATGAAACGTGAAACTGGAGTTTTACGAAACCGATGGATTAAGACTAACAGAGTGCAGTGTACACTAGGTTTCACGCGTTTCTTCAGTGTATATTCCGCCCAAGGAATTTCTGGAAATTTGAACTATGAAAGTTCCCAAGATTGTACTTAAGACGATTTCTTGTCAGTGACAGTTCAAAGTTGAACGTAAAAGGTTTTGGAGAACGAAACACTTACCTAATTTGTTGGAAT
>NW_007477352.1:0-306 GCF_000475195.1 Diaphorina citri
GAGTATGGACATATGGATTAAGGATGAAGATATAAAAGCTATTTGGTGGATAGGTAAATAGAAGAGAGATAAATGAAATGAATTGCTCACCTCTTTCAGATGTGAACCAAAGGAATAAAAGCTATATGGGGCAGGGATGGAAAAGGAATAGAAACAAAAAGAAGGATGTGAAAAAGATCGAAGAAGAAGAAGAAGAAAAGTAAAAAAGCTTCAGACCTCGTAGGTCTCAAGATCTTTCAGCCACTTACGCTGAGACCTGGGTTTGATCTAGGTCCGCTTAATATTATTTCCACTGAAAGACTAAAA
>NW_007477353.1:0-306 GCF_000475195.1 Diaphorina citri
TTCTTCTTCTTCTTCTTCTTCTTCTTCTTCTTCTTCTTCTTCTTCTTCTTCTTCTTCTTCTTCTTCTTCTTCGTTTTCATCAAATTTTGAAGAATAGGGTTCTGACAACATTGCATCCTTAAGTCAGCAATCTTATGGAGCAACATCGTGCGTGGATGGTATATTTGAATGAGTCAAACATTGATGGAAAGGATGTAGGTTCCTGTGCAGCCTCTTGTACTTAGACAATTGAGGAGCTGGATTGAAATCCTTAAGGAAAAAAGTAAAAATATCTAAAAGAAATAGGTATGAAGCATAAAACCTGAT
>NW_007477354.1:0-306 GCF_000475195.1 Diaphorina citri
CTCAGGGAGATTAATGTTAATGGCAATTAGTTCTTCATTGAGGAAGGGACCATCTTTTCTGACGAATTTATTGTTGATTGGACTGAAGTATCCATAGGAAGGAGCAACAGACGGAAGACCAGAATAAAATGCACCAATAGATTTGTAGCCAGGATAGAAAGCACCAATTGGTTGAATAGGTGTAAACCCAGGGTAGAAACCAGCAATTGGATAGGAACTCGGGTAAAGTCCGCCAAATGATTTGTATCCGGGGTAAAATCCGCCAAATGGTTTGTATCCAGGGTAAAATCCACCAAATGGTTTATA
>NW_007477355.1:0-306 GCF_000475195.1 Diaphorina citri
GGATATATAACGTACATAAATATAAATATGTACTTGGTTACTTAAAGAGGAGGGTAGTTTTCCAAAAGTACATATTAGGATAATAATGGCAAGTAGGTAATAGAAATGAGTATCTTACCGACAGCGTTAACGATATCTCATGAGGACTTGTACACACAAAAAACTCAATTTTTAAAGGGATCAAAAATAAACTGTTGTCAAATTAAAAATTCGTTATGCACGGTTATTCAAAAATATAAAACAGCATAATGTTTAAATTTAAAAATTAAAATATTAGAAAATGAAAACCGGAGAAAAATATCATTT
>NW_007477356.1:0-306 GCF_000475195.1 Diaphorina citri
GGGAATGGCAATCGGGCATTATGTAATTAACAAAATAAATAACAATAACAATTTAATTATAAATAAGTAAAATCACGAGATTAGAACAAATGTTATTTTTCTAAGTTTAAAGCAACAAATTTTCATTTGGTTTTGAGAAAAGTAAACAATTCTATTATGTACATAGGTACATACTAATTATTGAAAAAGCTCAGTGCATTTCACAGCATTTTATGTTCCACAAAAATCCAACCATGTCCTTTTTAGCTGTTAGCTTCATATTTATTTATTTTCAACATGAACATTCATTTCCCAACATAACATTCA
>NW_007477357.1:0-306 GCF_000475195.1 Diaphorina citri
ACAAGGAACGGAATGAAAGCCAGTTAACTTATTTTAATATTATTATTTTTGGAAAAAAAGAGTTTTTTTTTTAGACATTTGTTTACACAATTGAAGGAGTTTTAACAATAAAGTCCTACCTCAAAAAAAAAGAGGTTTAATAGAGGGAACTATAACTGCTACGGTCTTATCATCCTGAAGTCGAAGAGAGACAGGATAGGTGAAAGCCAGCCATCCCGAGGTACGAACCGTATCCCTCCAGTGCCCTATAACACCAAAGTATGGAAAAGTATTTACAATTCCATATTTCGAGCTAATTCGTCCAAA
>NW_007477358.1:0-306 GCF_000475195.1 Diaphorina citri
GTAAAAGAACACTCAAATAAGCATCATTCAATAGGATAAGGAAAGTCGTGTGATGTTCACACCAGATTTTTTTTAATTCGATCAGAATAATGATAGTAAAGGTTGCAGCTGAAGTAAAGAAGCTCATTATTCTCATTAGATAAATTATACCAGAGAATTTCATCGAAGGATCATTGATTGAATTTGGCATCTTGAGAATGTTAGCTTCTGACAGTAGGTGAACCTTGATTTTTTATATCCTGTATAAAGTTGATATAAACGTGTATTCTTACCTGAATGATATCGAGAGGGAACAGAGGTACAAAG
>NW_007477359.1:0-306 GCF_000475195.1 Diaphorina citri
ACTTACAGCTAATAAAGCAAGTAAAATATTGGGTTTTCTTGTCTGAAACTACAGTTAGGTAACAAGAATTAACTGAAGACATTAAAAAAGGCCCCCTATACAAAGAGCCCTCAGTGGCCCAAACCCTGGTGTATGGCTGATAGTCCTGATAGAAGAGATATTTTCTTTATTTTGTCATCACCTTTCGGCTATAGCTAAAGTCGCTACAACACCAATGGCCCAAACGGCCTAAAAATCAGGACGAAAATGTTCTTCTTTATTGAAAGAAGATGTGGTGGCCGAACTTCCGACATTTTAGTTTTCAGA
>NW_007477360.1:0-306 GCF_000475195.1 Diaphorina citri
GCCGTACATTTCACGATATCCGGGCCAAGGACACTTCTGATCTACATGATTAATAGAACCTCGCTGCAAAGTTTGATCGACCTGACGCGAAAGGTAAAGCCTTGGAACAACCAACTCCTTTTCAACTTTTTCAAAATTTAGCCCCGAAGAGCGGAACTTTGGCCCTGATTCCTGAATAATGGGCGAACAGTTCACTTTTGGGAACCCAGCCCGGGAACATTTTGATACATACATAAATTATCGAATACCTCTATGTAATTTGAGGGATGTGGACCGAAATCTCGAGTCCTGAGAACCGCCAACCCT
>NW_007477361.1:0-306 GCF_000475195.1 Diaphorina citri
TACCGTCTTGAAGAGTCTGGTTTAATAACAGTTAGATTTCATTATTGTTATTCATTAGTGTCGGTGCAACACGAGAGGTGGGAGGAAGAGCTAGGTTCTGTCGAAAACGGAGAGGATTTGCCTCTTCTGAAGCTCTTTTATCCAAACGGGGCACGGTTGTTCCAGTAGTAACGCGCTTGCTTGCCATGCAGAAGGTCCCGGGTTCGAATCCCACACATCGACAAAAAATTGTACTCGTTTTGCGATTGCAAATATTTCAACGGGTTACTTTCTGGTGTTCTCGTGTTGACCCAGCACCTAAATGGG
>NW_007477362.1:0-306 GCF_000475195.1 Diaphorina citri
GAGATGTTGTTGGTGGGGTTTCACCATTGTTATGTCATGTTGTTGGTGGATATGTCAGTTTCACCATTAATATGAGATGTTATTGGTGGATGTGCCAATTTCTTCTCAGTCAGATACTGTAGTTACCTGGGTTTTAAACATAACCACAGTAAAAAAATAGTATAAAAAGGTTCAAAAAAACATACATGAGCACGAAGAAAAGTACTGACGGTCCCAACATGTCTAGCATTTTCTTGTTAGACGAATGAGATGTAAACAAAATTGCATACTATTGACCTACTTGATATGGGAAAACAATATAAAAGA
>NW_007477363.1:0-306 GCF_000475195.1 Diaphorina citri
CTTTATTCCATTTAGTTTCCATTCAAATTCAGTGAGAGAAATCACTGAATTTAGAGGTTTCCTTTTATGTTTTTTTCTAATCAGTTTTTCTTCGATTTGGGAACAAAACAATTCTGTGTGGAGTAGGACTCTGATTGTTAACCTCCTCTTTAAATAAAACGTTTTAAAAAAGAAAGAAAATTGTAATTCGAAAGGAAATAGATTGGATGAAACGCCTTGGAAAATCCATTCTGCGAAGAAAAAGTTCAAAATTTGAATATTACCGCCAACCGCCACACCAAAACAAATCTATTGCCTCTGTGGTAA
>NW_007477364.1:0-306 GCF_000475195.1 Diaphorina citri
GCCTCACTTAGGCTGGGTGAGGTGATTGTGAGGAGGTAGCTTGTCACCAAATGGAAAATACTCCTCCGTCTCTAAAGACCTTAGAAGTGGAAGTTTCAAGGTGACGTTAAAACACCATAGAAATAGAATCTTTCAATCTGATCTTTATCAAAATTGAACTATTTCAGACAGGCCCATCAATCATGCTGCCAGACTAGCAGCTAGATTTTTTCGCATCCAAGCGACTCCAAGCGTTACTGACCTTTATCAACATTAAAAAAATTGTTTTTAGAGAAACAATTTTGATTTGAAAATTAATTACAACGG
>NW_007477365.1:0-306 GCF_000475195.1 Diaphorina citri
CAGAGAAGGGAAAAATCTCGAGGTGAAACTTCGGAAAACTCTCCATAGGTAGCGCCAGGCTTATCTCTAACACTTTTGAAAAACAGGGTGTCATGATTAGAAAATATAGGGTCCTGCATGAGCTTTTTACTAACCATATTCACCGTAATGTATTTTAAGACCGACTGCTGTAACTACTGAGCGAAGCGAAGATTGGCTTCTACTAACAGCTTTACTTATCCTATTAAATAGTTCTGGTTCGATCTACTAACAATTTGTGGGTAAGTTACTCGTAAATTGAAAATATTAAAGTGGTTTTATTTTAGT
>NW_007477366.1:0-306 GCF_000475195.1 Diaphorina citri
ATAGGTACATAATACAATAATTCAATAATACATACACACCAAGTAGGTACATACCTATGTAATATTATCTCCTATGTCCTATGTCTTAATAATTATATTCTTTAGATAGGCAATGTGTCGTCTTTTTCTCAAACTAGCTCTTGAGATATCAGCCAAAGGGAAAAAAAGTTGAATAATAATATTACGAGTATTATCTAACGTCTATGACTATGGGTCATCTCATCGGTAAGTCCATCAAAATGGCTCACAAACAAAGCAGCTTCATCTCTCACAAGTTCTAGAACATGGGTCCAACGATGACGATCA
>NW_007477367.1:0-306 GCF_000475195.1 Diaphorina citri
ATACACTCATAGCCCTGAATGGGGTCAACGAACAACGCCGGGTGTGATAAGGGCTTAAGCCTAGGAACTGATCCGTCACCCCGCGCGCAAAGTGTTCTAAAAGCTCCGGCGATGCTAATTACATTTTCTTCGGAAAAAATTTCCCTCTGATTGGTATGGTTGAAATAAATCTTTTCCCAGCGGAAAAATTGAATTTTATTTTCACAGCCCTCGCGTCTCCAAAGAACAAAGCGCTAGGCCGCGGGTTCGATTCCCGCCCGGGGCGGATTTTATCCTGATGGGATGATGTTCGTTCTCGGAACGGCT
>NW_007477368.1:0-306 GCF_000475195.1 Diaphorina citri
TTACATTTATTATTGTTAGATCTTTTACATAGCATCATCATTATTAGCAATATTTGTGTTAGACAAGTTTTATATCTAGGTACATCATCGGAATCTAGAATACTTGGAGCATGGATTCCTAAACAGGTGATCCGCGGGCCACTTTAGGTTCATGAGAAGTTTCAATTGGCCCGCACTTCCGCAGAGCTGATAGCGAGAATGCGAGATCGTTTTCACGATTTTATGCTTTTATCCCTATTGGGAAGCCCTGATTTTGGGTGTCTAGAGCTAGACTGTATTTTCCTTCTTTGAAAATCAAACAGTGAG
>NW_007477369.1:0-306 GCF_000475195.1 Diaphorina citri
TCTGGACTACTCTGGAGTAAGTAAGTAAGTAATATCGGGAAGCTCGACACTATAATGTAGCATTCCAACAGCCTAAATCAGGGGAAATAAAAATAATAGAGTTCTTCAACCCTAACTTGTGGCACCCTATTTTTTTAGTGTAAGGTAGATGGTACAGAGGTTCAGTACAGTACCATACATAACTATTACCTACCCATCCAAATGGTGACCATGATTCTCGAGCTTCGAAATCGCCAACGTCATAAACATACTGCGTCCCATAGGAACTTGTGAAGTCATAAAAATCCGTCGTAAAAATAATGTAAA
>NW_007477370.1:0-306 GCF_000475195.1 Diaphorina citri
CCCGGGCGGGAATCGAACCCGCGGCCTAGCGCTTACAAGGCAGACGCACTACCAACTAAGCTAACTAGGCTGGCTGCTAAGGTTTTTAGTGACGTTGGTTTTACAATCCATTCGGCAACAAGCTACCCGCCTACTCACATTAACCTCACCCAAACTCAGTGGGGTCGGGAAAGCTAACAGTATGGTGTTGACTAAATGGTTACACATCCAGTGAGGCACGGTTGGTCCAGTCCCACCATCGACAAAAATTTGTACTCGTTTTTCGATTGCAAATATTTCAACGGGTTACTTTCTGGTGTTCTCGTG
>NW_007477371.1:0-306 GCF_000475195.1 Diaphorina citri
ATCTAAGGAGGAACAGGAGGTAAGCCAAAATCTAAGGAAGAACAGGAGCCAAGCCAAAATCTAAGGAAGAACAGGAGCCAAGCCAAAATCTAAGGAAGAACAGGAGGTAAGCCAAAATCTAAGGAGGAACAGGAGGTGAGATCCCTAGGCTTTCAGACTAACAAAACTATCTGAATCTATAACCACTGGATATAACGTAATGTGACATATTACGACATACGAGCAAATAATATTTTAGTAGAACGAGGCATTTCAATAACGAACCTCCATGAGATGGGAGAAGAGGAAAACAGAGAAAAGTAAATA
>NW_007477372.1:0-306 GCF_000475195.1 Diaphorina citri
AGAGCTGAAAAAAATCTGCGTTTGCCTGAGATCGAACCCAAAACTGCGAATATCGCGAACAAACCGCGGATACTACGCACAAAACGCGAATATCGCGAGCAAACCGCGGATACCGTGAACAAACCGCGGATACCGCGAACAAACCGCGGATACTACGCACAAAACGCGAATATCACGAACAAACCGCGGATACCGAGAACAAACCGCGGATACCGCGAACAAACCGCGGATATCGCGAACAAACCGCGGACACCGCGAACAAAGCGCGAATACCGCGAACAACCGCGGATACCGCGAACAAACCGC
>NW_007477373.1:0-306 GCF_000475195.1 Diaphorina citri
AATTCATTGGGGATAAATTCTCTTTTAGCTATGGTTTATCCAGTATGATCAATTTCCCATCATAAACATAGGTAAGTAAATACCTAAATGATTCACACAGTGAAGATGTTTCGTTTCCATTGAGTAAACTTGAACTATTTATTCATGGGAGCCGAAAGCTCTTATTTCCGAGACTCTATTTCCATCAATATACACAGAAAACTTCAATTAAAAACATCAAGATATGCAAATCAATGCAGCATTTTGCTATTCCTAAAATAAAATAAGTAATAATAAAAATGGTTGCAGGGAGCCCCGTTTGAAGTT
>NW_007477374.1:0-306 GCF_000475195.1 Diaphorina citri
TTGCCCTCTTTAATTCCATTATCTTGAATTTTCTAAGAAACCATTATTTACGGAGATATTAACGATACAAAGGGAGAAACCGTCAATTTCCTACGTTACTATGAATCCCTGTCCACCTGTTTCTTTCTATCGCCGCGCCGAATTTTCCTCCAAAAACAACACGAACAACAAAACAAACAACAACAACAACAACAACAACAACAACACACCAACAACAGCAACGACGATAACAACACCACCAAGAACTACATTACCACCACCAACCAAGGCCGTAGCCAGGATTTTGTCGAGGGGGTGGGGGGGGAG
>NW_007477375.1:0-306 GCF_000475195.1 Diaphorina citri
TTTTTCCTTCTTGTGTCATGAATTAATGACTCAAATTGTTGTTCAGTGTCATGATTCAAAGTCTGGAAGTCATAGAATCTTTAGATTTTAATATCAGTTGAAGTTTGTCGCTAAATGGGACTTTCGAGAATTTATATCCTGAGGAAACCAAATTCAGATTTTACCCAAAAAATAGAAAATAATGACGCTTAGCTTGTGTTACAACACTAGGTATGTCCTTAATATCCTTCATAGATATTTTTAGCACACATAGGTAAATATTTTTTCTGTAAAGCCCGACGCGGTCTTGAATCACATTCAAAGATT
>NW_007477376.1:0-306 GCF_000475195.1 Diaphorina citri
TTTTTTATGATTTAGAAAGATGGGCTCTAGGTAAACTAGGTATATATTTTTGTGTCCTGTTTCCTTTTCGATTATTAAGATGTTATTAATTCATTCCTTTATTAAGATGTTTTGAATATGCCTATCTGTTGCTTTTTGCCGTACTTAGTCCACTACAGTACCTACCTATTTTCAGCTTTTTTCTCTCCATCTCTCCTTATAAAAGAACCCTCAAGGAATGGAAGGTTCTCTTTTACGATTCTGCAATATTCAATTGTTTGTACGTAAACCAGTAAAAATCATTTGATATAAAATGATCGCTTGCGT
>NW_007477377.1:0-306 GCF_000475195.1 Diaphorina citri
TTTTGGTCTGGCCTGAAACAGGAAGAGTTGACGGTATTTTGAGAATGGAGACATATTGAACTGAAAGGTACAAATTTCCTATTGTCTTAATTCTACATCACGAACCATTTCTAGACGTAGGTTAGTAGTATCTTTATTGATTTTCTAGTTTCTACTAAGTTACGAGTACCTAATTAGATTTATTTTTTCGTTTTTTCGCCTTGTATAATTTATCAAATCTGATAACTAGTACCTTTCTCATTTCAGGATTTGTGCTTCAAATGCGTTTGATGTGACTAGCTGACGAAACACCAAAAACGGGCAAGA
>NW_007477378.1:0-306 GCF_000475195.1 Diaphorina citri
AGTTTCCACTGAAACCCATTGAATTTCTCCTGATAGAAAAGTACCCCTTTTTGTCCTCTTTAATCCCATTATCTTGAAATTTCTGAGAAATCATTATTAACGGAGATATTAACGATACAAAGGGAGAATCCGTCAATTTCCTACGTTACTATGAATCCCTGTCCACCTGTTTCTTTCTATCGCCGCACCGAATTTTCCTCCAAAAACAACACGAACAACAAAACAAGTAACAACAACAAACACAACAACAACAACAACAACAACAACAACAACAACAACAACAACAACAACAACAACAACAACAAC
>NW_007477379.1:0-306 GCF_000475195.1 Diaphorina citri
TTGACCCGATTACATTACTTTCCTTCCTATAGGATAAGGAAAGTAAAAACACAATACACTTGCACGTCCCCTGTCTAAATAATAATCATCAAATCATTTTTTTCGCACCTAATGAGTAAGACTTGTGCAGTACCAACAATAGTTATTGGTAAACTACACCACCCTGATTGAGAGGAAATTTATTGAAAGGAATATAATATTGAGGTACAAATAAACAACATTCCGTATTTCCGTCCAGTTTGGATTGACTACTTCTCGGTGAAATAGTCAAAAATTAGCCTGCTCAACAATGAATTTACTTACAAG
>NW_007477380.1:0-306 GCF_000475195.1 Diaphorina citri
GTATGGAGATAATTTTATCTGTATAATATATGTAGTTGTAGATAGGTACTAGGAATCAGCATACACCTATACAGTCTCAAAACGTCAACAATGATGACATGGGAGTCTCAAAATCTCTCACAGCTCATCCAACAACGGCCCGTTTTCCTCAAACCCACCCCTGATCCCTTTTTCAAACCCAGCCCTGATCCCTGTTTCAGAGTATATGAAAATTCAATGTGCTTACCAAGAGGGAGGTGATCTAATTGGAAACACATGTTTAAATGCTTTGCGCGGTAATCATATAAACTTACGCATAAAACCCGG
>NW_007477381.1:0-306 GCF_000475195.1 Diaphorina citri
AGTGGTCCTGACGATCTTGACCTTCCATCCTGTGTTTGACCATCTTCTAGGTCCTACTTCATTTCTAGGGTGCTATTTTAATATTCTGTTTTGAAAACTCTATTTGTATTAAAAATGAGTCTAATAGTAACAGTGCAGCGCGCGTTTCGTCTTCGTTATGGTGTCCTTCTCCAGGTTTTATGGGGCTACCTGAAGGCTGAAGTTTACAAAGATCATCGGAGGACCCTTGAAGAATTGAAGCACAACATCCGACGAGAAATAGGCAGTCTACCGGTGGCAATGTTGGAGAAAGTAGGGAGAAACTTC
>NW_007477382.1:0-306 GCF_000475195.1 Diaphorina citri
CCCGGGCGGGAATCGAACCCGCGGCCTAGCGCTTACAAGGCAGACGCGCTACCAACTAAGCTAACTAGGCTGGCCCTCTATGTTTTAATGGTCAGTTTTGACGATTTTGTATCTCGTATTGAACTATTGAACATAATGCTGCTATAGAATATTGACCACCTCACTTCCAACTGCTCAACAGAGAGTGAAAACTATTAGGTTAGGTCAGACCGATAGAGTCCATAGCGACCATAGCTTTATCAGTCCATATCTTTGTGAGTCCATAACTTTACGAGTTTTGTGACACAAGACGTTATTACGTTTCAT
>NW_007477383.1:0-306 GCF_000475195.1 Diaphorina citri
TATACTAGCATGTGATGAAGTGATGAATGACGTGTTTAGAGTGCCTGCCATGAAGATTGCACTCAGTTTATTGAATATGCATATGCAGTGACGCAAGTGTGTTCAGAAGAATGACTAACTTATTATGATAAATTGGTCCCTTGGATCCTTAGAATATAAATTATGTAATTTTATTGTGTGTTGCTTAATACATTTATCACTCGTACAGTAGGTAAGTAAGCGATCTATTTTGTTTGATAAGAGTTAAACCTCACGGTAGGACGGATTTTTGTAGAATATCAGTCCAAAAAGAGTTAGGTGAATATT
>NW_007477384.1:0-306 GCF_000475195.1 Diaphorina citri
AAATAATTGGCACCTACATACTTACATTACTTACAGTAGGTATATTAGGTAGGTACTAAGATATTTCCTAATGGAATAGGTACAATATTTACTGCACAGAATAGGTTGTAAACTTATATTGGTGTTCAATGGAATGCCCAATTCATGAGTTTTAGAGTCCCACTGAATGATTAATAGTAGTAAATATTGTTTAAAACAAGTTTTATTCTATGATAAAAAGTTCTAAGACCTTCTGTTTAGGAGTTATGGACTCAAAACTGGGTAAACGCCACATAATGCCCCTGGATTGCATAACCAAAGTGCCGG
>NW_007477385.1:0-306 GCF_000475195.1 Diaphorina citri
ACTACCGAATTTTAACAATTTTTTCTCTACATAGGTAATTTGAGAATAGAGCAAAGGAAGGATGGTGGCAATGGATTCATCTCCCAGGAGGGACACCCTGTATAAAAGACAAAGGGAAGAAACCTCATTAATCATTCGCAACGTTGTTGAAGCAACACTTGGCAACACATAAGCTTTGTGCTGGGCCTCTCGCTAAGTCCCCCAAGGTTTACCTCACATGTCGTGCAGGTTGCCTACCGGGATACGGGTGGTCACGGGGTATTTTGTAAATGATATACGTTTTTAACTTTCCTTATTTTATACAAA
>NW_007477386.1:0-306 GCF_000475195.1 Diaphorina citri
AAATTCAAAATTTCGCGGGTTCTGAGTTCTGAGATTGGTATAAAAATGTAACGGCAAGGAAGGTCTATACTAGCGCTCATTCCTATTTAAATTAATGATGCGGTTTTCAGGAGAAGCTTGTTGCCGGCTCCGGCTCCGAGGAGGAAAAAAAAAGTAAACAAAACAAACCAACCAAATACCAAAATGGCGAGTTGTAAAAAATAAAAAGTTCATTCAACATTCATTGATCGGAGATTTGAGTGGAGCTGACCGTTCTTTTAATTTTGTGAAAAAAAAAAAATTATTTATTAATAAATAGGTACCGTT
>NW_007477387.1:0-306 GCF_000475195.1 Diaphorina citri
GTAAAGACCAATGTCTCATTGTTACTAAATAAAGGAACGAATGAATGACATTTAAGCAGCGTGTGTAGAAAGCTCTCCCTTATAAGCATTGCCACTTGGCTAAAACTAACCGGCATGGTTCGTTTTAGCCTTTACACTAGAAGACCAAAATTGGCTCGAAGTCTTTCGAGCTTGAACGGTATGTACATAAGTATGCTATGGTTAACAAATAATCAGGTGTGATATACGACAGTCATTAAAGAGTTGGTGAACACAGCAGTTCCATTTTACGACATAAGCACATTTTGCAGAGCACCATTAAGCTTG
>NW_007477388.1:0-306 GCF_000475195.1 Diaphorina citri
AACATTGCCTGACATTGTACCATGGAACATTGCCTGACATTGTACCATGGAACATTGCCTGACATTGTACCATTTCCTTATTTTCCACCTCAACCACCATAAAAACTGCAAAAGGAAAAGACGGCTCAAGCTGTCGAGGAATTTCAGTCCAGCGGTTCTCAACCGTTTCAATACCTAGCACCTGATATATTCATTGAAATACACCTGACTAACGGAAAGGTTTGGTCAGAAAATTCCTTTTCCTCCCTACCGGTCGGCGTTCGAACTCAGCACCTCCAGGTTGAGAGTCGGTCCCTTTGTTTATTT
>NW_007477389.1:0-306 GCF_000475195.1 Diaphorina citri
GCTGTTATTGTTTTTTGTTTTGCAAATATAGATTAAAATATATTCGAAGGAAATACCTATGCCGTCGACGATGCGTATACAGGTTGTAAAAGAAATCCTTCGTCTTGATGGGATTTCAATTTGCGTGCTGAATGATGAAGGGCTTGGATTTGTCGCCTGTAGAAATCGAAGCCACGGCATCAACAGCTAGTACCTATTGTTCCCAGTTAGTATTACCTAAATTAGGTACTTCTTCTTCCTCCTCGCCTTTTCCCGTGTTCTCCCTCGCCTTCGTCCCGGGGTCGGCGTTTTCCTCCGGCTTCTCAA
>NW_007477390.1:0-306 GCF_000475195.1 Diaphorina citri
TGGCCACCATTTCCTGTTGTCTAAATTGAAGTTGTGCCTCGCCAAATCCAACTCCCAACTGATACCTATGAATTGAAAGGGAAAGTCTTCCTGTTGTTCTAGGAGAAGTTACAAACTTTAGGTCGACTGTTTGGATCCTTGAACTCAAGTGAAATTTCTTAATGAATTCTTATGATGGCGCTGAAAAAGTGTGACCCTATTGATCCGGATAAATATGGCCGGAACTCCCACTTGGGTGGAATCTATTGCGATCACAACGTTCCAGTTCATATGATTAACCGACTTTTGGAAGAAGGTAAGGAAAAC
>NW_007477391.1:0-306 GCF_000475195.1 Diaphorina citri
AAGTTAGTATACGAGAATAGGAGTAGGTAACAATATTAACTCCAAACCCATATAATATGCAGTAGATACGTCCAAACCCATATATTTTGGAGCAGGTTCATCCAGAACTCATATAATATGCAGTAGGTTCATCCAAAACCCATAAGGCATACGAGTATAATGTGCAGTAGAAGAGCTATACACACTTATGTTACTTATAACTCCTACTCCCTATAGAGGAGTATAAGTATGTAGGTAATACAAGAGTAAACGCAGAGAAGGGAAAGACCATCATATTCAAATTCATAATGAGAATGAAATCATAGA
>NW_007477392.1:0-306 GCF_000475195.1 Diaphorina citri
GAAAAGTGGGTTAGTTTTACCTCTGAACTCTCAGTGATAAGCAAAATTCAAATCCCTCGTCACATCATCTCGGATGGTTTGCAATCCATTCATCTCGTTGGATTTGCAGATGCCTCAAAGGCAGCCTATGCCGCTGTCGTTTATCTACGAACTTGTAACTTTCAGGGACAAGTTCAAACTTATCTCCTACGCGCCAAAACAAAGGTAGCACCACTTAAAATTCTCACCATCAATCGATTGGAACTCTGTGCTGCTTTATTATTGGCTAAAACTCTCCAATCTCTCGCCTTCTTGGCATCAAAACTA
>NW_007477393.1:0-306 GCF_000475195.1 Diaphorina citri
GATTCTCAACGGGAACAATGTGCATTGTGTCCAACTGAAACAAGAAGAGAGAGTTCTATAAAGTTCATGATGCTTAGAGGAGTAAAAGGGTTTGAAAACTTAGGAAAAAGACACTGGCGAAAACGTTTGAACAAAATAGATTACCTAAATAGTGTTTGAAGGGCCTTTAATAAAATTATGATCTGCGAAATATCTTGACTTCACCGCAAATATTATAAAGGACACGCAATATATTAAAGTTTATTCTTGTGCAAATATTATGTCGTAACTCGAAACTTCTGCGAAGTGCTAAATACAAAATTTTAA
>NW_007477394.1:0-306 GCF_000475195.1 Diaphorina citri
GGATTGTGGATAAGGAATCACCCACGCTTCGTCTTCTTCCATTAAGCAGGGGCAAGGATGGAGCCTTGAGGTCTTTTTGATAAAACTACTAAAGTTCCTACTAATAACAACGGAACAGTACGCTGAAAAGTTGGTCCAATTTTAGATTCTTAAAACATGCAGAATGAACAACTAGAAATAATTAAATTATACATACTGAGGTTTATTACATGAGTTCACCTTCACATTACCACATGCGTTCTCTATGTCTATAAACAATATAAACATGCAAAAATAAATAAATAAAATAAAAATTAAAAAATCTCA
>NW_007477395.1:0-306 GCF_000475195.1 Diaphorina citri
AATCATTGGATAGGAATTGAAAACCGCATCTAGATGAATAGTAAACATTAGTCCCTATAATGCTAATAAAAAAAAAATAATAAAATAACTTGGTATCTAACTATGTATAGGTATTTAGATATCTATAGGTACTTACTATATTATTACTACAATAATGATTTCATTATTGGTAGGCCTAGATATAAGTAGGTACCTGCAGGTATTTTTATCACATTGTAAAACAGGTGGCAGGTGGCAGGTGGATAATGCCTAATTGGTAGAAATTAATGATCACCATTTCAACTGATTCTGGAGCTAATTATTAAT
>NW_007477396.1:0-306 GCF_000475195.1 Diaphorina citri
TTCGGCTAGTAACTGATAAATTTCATGTCATTTCTTTAGATTTGTAGGTAGCTACATTTATCTTCGTGCGAAGTTCCCCAGAAGAATGCATCAGCTACAATGATAAACTACTAAATGTCTATGTCTATCTTCTATCTACTTAATACCTATCACATAATGGGCAATTAAAAAAGGACAATTAATATTAATATTTATTTATGCATATTAGTAATGGCAACACGTCTACTTAACGGAAGCTCACCTTGAATGATGATTAAGACGCTGCAGAAATACACAAGAAACCAGACATAGTGCTTGGGTGATGCT
>NW_007477397.1:0-306 GCF_000475195.1 Diaphorina citri
AGTGGGACAAAAGTACCTAATTGATTGGCTCCCATTTTCAAATACCTATCATTCATCCAAGTTGTCATCTTTTTATTTCATTTTAATTTTCAATGGACCACCGGGATGTTGGAAAATGGGCAAGGTAGATAAATTAAATGAAACAATCCATTGTCTAATTTAGTACTAATGTTGTTGTTTTAGCAGCTTTAGCTTTTGCCAAATGGCAATAGCAGAATAAAGAAAAGATATCTTTTTGTATCTGCTATACACCAGGGTGATGGTCTCTAGCTCTAACCATGTTAAATTGGCTGGCTTGTCCTGAAC
>NW_007477398.1:0-306 GCF_000475195.1 Diaphorina citri
TATGACTCTATTACTGTTAGCACAGTTGATCCGGTGGTAACGCGGTGCGCTTGCCATGCAGAACGGCCCGGGTTCGAATTCCATCATCGACATGAAAAGTTGTACTCGTGTTTTGATTACAAATATTTCAACGGGTTACTTTCTGGTGTTCTCGTGTTGACCCAGCACCTAAATGGGAAGTATTGTATCTATCATCACTCCTCTTAAGGGGTATGCACGGGATGGGCGTGCTACGACACAGACCACACAAGTCCAATGTAGCAGATACTTTATCGTTACGACACAGAAAAGGTATCACATAGAAAA
>NW_007477399.1:0-306 GCF_000475195.1 Diaphorina citri
GATAGGTGGCGCCAGTTACCAGAAAAGTCCAGGGGACCAAGGTACAACGGGGGCCAAGGTACGACTAGACACCCTACAAATTTTTGTCGATGGTGGGATTCGAACCCGGTTAAGGTTCGATTTCGGAAAGCTGGCTTTCTCCTAACCTGATCTTTTCGATTTCAGGACGCCAAGACCTCCGTTGTTACAGTTCCCTCTCTCAAACTAAAATAATAATAATAGTGCTTTTTTATACTGCTCGCATAGGACTGAAAAGTCCCTTTACTCCACCAGTAGGCTACTACTATTATTGTGGTCAAATTCTCA
>NW_007477400.1:0-306 GCF_000475195.1 Diaphorina citri
TTACAGGGCGTATCAAATGCTGGTCATTCTGGAAGCTATTCTCCCGTGTTATCTGAAACAAATCCAGTACCCCCTGTATACGAGAGAGGGCAAGACGGAACGGGAAATAATCGTTCAACTAGCCGTGGCTATTAAGACTTTGGTCAACAACTGTGAAGCCCTGGCCAAAAACTATAGTGGGCCCACTTTGCGACAGAGCCCTGAACATAAAGGTAAGGTTTACCATGAAAAAAGGCGAGTTTTATCTTGAAAAAAGTGGGTTTCACCATGAAGAAAGTGGAGTTTTACCATGAAAGAAAAGTGAGT
>NW_007477401.1:0-306 GCF_000475195.1 Diaphorina citri
AATTTCTATTTGAGATTTGGTAGGATTCTAAATCCGATTTTCAAGTTTAAACTACCTATATTGAAACTCATCTTAAAACACTTATGGAATTCCGGAGAGGTTTTCTTGGCACTATTCAAAGACTTGAAAAAAGTAGAAAAATATAATTCTGTATCGATAGTAGGTAAAGCAGATTAGTCCAGAAAGAAATGCTTTTCGGAATATTTCTTTGTTCTTAAACGAACTAGGTACTAGGTAACTTTTTCGTCAAAGGTGGAAAACAAGTGATAAAAATTAGTGGATGTGTCAAGTTTCTCACAGAAAGAC
>NW_007477402.1:0-306 GCF_000475195.1 Diaphorina citri
ATATTAATATTATTTTAATCATCCGAAAATGAATTAAGTGCCTCTATCACAGATCTAACCAAACTTTGAAATCTGATTGGAATAAAAATAAGGACTTCAGGTCATTTTATGCATCGGCAAAGCAAAGGTGTTCGAAATGTTATCTAAGGGAACTAAAGTAGAAATTTGTTATTTTGAAAGACCAAGTACTGGAGGACGCGTGATCATCAAGATTTTGAAGAGATATCAAACCTTTACTTTAATTTACCAGCATCATTTAAAGTAAAAAAAAAAAAATGTATTACCTTTTGTACCCTTTCATAAACA
>NW_007477403.1:0-306 GCF_000475195.1 Diaphorina citri
GCTACTCGATTAAAGTAGCTACTCAATTGTCCTTACGAGGCTGAGTGCACCCCGAACTCCAAGCACAGAGCCGAAAAAACCTCGACCCCGCCGGGAATCGAACCCGGACCTCCTGCGTGCAAGCCTAGTGTGTTACCCACTCGGCCACGGAGGTTGCTCGTTTCGCGGATTTTCTAAACTTTTCACCTTGTTTTAGTTTTCAACTGTTAAGTCAGACGGACTTTGTAGAAACGAGACAAGTTTGCGCGTAGGTACTATGGGTAGGTGAGAGTAGAGTGAAAATAGAAAGAAAGAAAAACACTTGAC
>NW_007477404.1:0-306 GCF_000475195.1 Diaphorina citri
TTTATAAATTGGTGAATTTACTCTGTAAATTATTACTTTTTTAATTTAATCAATGTTCTTTATTTATAAATTGGTGAACTTACTCTGTACCAAATACATTTAGGACCTTGTTTAGACTGCGGGAGTAAAGGGACTTTTCGGTCTCATTCTGGCAGGATAAACAGGGTATATTCTATCTGAGCGCACGGCACTGCGCCAGGCCAAGTTCCAGTAAGCATTCTACTTATTATTTTTTTTTAAGAGGTTTGACAGAGGGAACTGTAACTGCTATGGTCTTATCGTCCCGAAAATCGAAGAGAGAAGGAA
>NW_007477405.1:0-306 GCF_000475195.1 Diaphorina citri
TCGTTTCGGCCTACTTCGTAATTCTCCCTTCTTTTCATATATTCTCTTCATTCAGTAGAACTTCACTCTAGAAGATTATTTCTGAAAGAAAGGTCAGCCTTTCTCTCCTCTGACTATTTGCTCTTGGGTCTGGGGACAACATTAGTTACTGATTTCAGTTTGACTTACAGACGACTTTAGATGACTCAGATGACTACAGCTTGTGATAACATTTTACTTGACTACCTGAAAATTGTTTATGTGTGTTGGAATTTATTTATGTTTAGTTTAAAAATTCAGATATCGGTACGTGTTGTATTGTACATA
>NW_007477406.1:0-306 GCF_000475195.1 Diaphorina citri
TCTCGGTTGTACAACTCTGTGGGATCAAACACACCCATGTTGCCTGATGGGACAGAATAGTACCTGTGGGGGAGGGATACATTTTTTTTTTACTTATAATCAATGTATTTTTTGAGTAGATCTACTTATTACATACTTTGCTGTCACAGACCTCAACGGTACTTGGCTTCAGCCACCATGCATCTCCACTGACTTTTGACTTTTATCTTGTGCAGTTTTCTGGTTTTGTTTGATGTTTTCTGCCCCATTTTGTTTTTTTTTTTTTTTTTTTTTTTTTTTTTTTTTTTTTTTTTTTTTTTTTTTTTT
>NW_007477407.1:0-306 GCF_000475195.1 Diaphorina citri
AAAATATAAAAAAAAAATAAGTGGGAAAAAATCCACAGAAAATAATTATTTTCCAAATTGGTAGCCGCCGTGGCTTATTGGGTTGTATGCCAGAGGTCCCGGGTTCTATTCCCGGCGGGATTGAAGTATTTTTGGCTCTACGCTTCGAGTCTGTTCACTGAGCCTTGTGAGACCTGAGACCAACCGAGTAGCTACTTTAATCGTGTAGCGACAAGTGATGGCATTACGATTGTAAAAATAGAATTGAAACAAGGAAATTGATTGCAAAGGAGGCACTTACATAGTACATAATATGTACTGTGATAT
>NW_007477408.1:0-306 GCF_000475195.1 Diaphorina citri
ATGACGTCATTATTCAATTACTACATTGACACTGCTGATATCTATGCCATCGCCATAACAGAGAAAACTTTCATTTGCCAAACTCCGCCCCTTGTTCTGCTTATTTCTGTTCTTACGTTTCTATTCTAGATACCTAGAATACCTAGATATGTTATTTGTTATTTCTATTTTAATGCTAGGAGTGTATCTGCTGAATGTTTTGTGAATTCGTGTTGAATAAGTGCTTGCTCGTGGATTCGATTTCCGCCCGGGATGGACTTTATCGTAAACAGTTAAGTTAAGGTTTGTTCTCGGAACGGCTGGATT
>NW_007477409.1:0-306 GCF_000475195.1 Diaphorina citri
AACAATATTGAAAAGAATTTAAAATTCATTGTGACTAATATTGATACCTATCCTATTTTGAGTGCAGAGTCTTGTGAAGACTTTGGATTGATAGTACGTGTCAGAAAACAAAATCAATCTGGCATAAATGAGGTCAAGCACATTAATTTGGAAACTGAACTGAATAAGCTGATAAATGAATATCAAGATATTTTTGATGGCATTGGCAAAGTTCAATATGAATATAAGATATGCATTGATGAATCTGTTAAACCTCATGTGGCAGCACCAAGAAAGATTCCGCTTTCTAAAGAGAAACAGTTCAAA
>NW_007477410.1:0-306 GCF_000475195.1 Diaphorina citri
ATAACTATATGCGATGAGCCATAGAAATGTAAACGTTTTTTGAAGATGTCATTTCTAGTGTGAGTTTTCTAATTTCTATCAATGACTGAATGACTCATTAGTTTTCCCCGAAGGTGCAACTCTCTAATTACAACAGTCACTTTTTTCCGCCCCTCAGCAGTTAGCTCCATCATGCACAGTAGCCACATTGAAAGAAAAGAAAACTTTTGAAACCGTCCAAGATGTCTAATGTCTAATCATATGGAAGAGCGACCATATGATTATCCATACGAGAATATTATAATTATACACACGAAATAATTATAG
>NW_007477411.1:0-306 GCF_000475195.1 Diaphorina citri
GCGATCACAGTTCCGATAATCTGTACAAATTCTGAAAGGGGGCGATCGTAGAGAAAAGGTTGGGAAACACTGATTTAGCCAAATTTTATGAGTACTGCCACTATCAGAATAATGTCAGGGCAGGGCTCAATTCTAGAAACTGTGAATAAGAACTTGAAAAACTTGTTGCACTGTAATGTGCCTACATTGAAGGAATAGGACATAGAACTGACTAATTTTATTATAATTGACTCATACAAGTGTATGCAAACAGTTGTCCTGGCCAGATTGTAAAATTTGCCCTGGGTTAACCACATGATGAAAAAC
>NW_007477412.1:0-306 GCF_000475195.1 Diaphorina citri
AGGTGCCTTTCAATCCCGCACCTACTATTAAAAAATAAATATCAGGTTTTCCTCATCTAGGTTTATACCTAGGTACAAGTATGTGCTATCTGGACAATACAAAAATGCTTGTTTCGGAAATATGTACCTACCTACAATGTACCTACATTGTACATAGTAGAATGTACGTTGTACATAGTAGGTCTGGTATATTCAACTTCCTGCAGGACCTGTGGACACTACTGCTGGTGTACTATTATGGGACCACAAGGAATAAACAGCACAGGAAGTTCCGGAAGTATATGAGATATGACTGAAATACCTGCG
>NW_007477413.1:0-306 GCF_000475195.1 Diaphorina citri
TGTACTCCTCAAGAGCCCTATTAGTCTAATTGATAGACGCTTTCGAGCTTGCAATAATTAGGGTAAACGATTTTTTTTCTCTCTAGAATTGTTTGCTATGGTGGGAAAGAAATGATACCGAATTCGAGACCTCGAGAGGTGAGGGGAAAACTCTTGACGGCCGAAAGCCCGTTAGAAAACCGCCGAAGTTTCATAGTTTTAATAATGAATTTCTTCTTTCTGTGTTGCTTTCTTCTTTCTGTGTTGCAGGTGATATGAAATCGAACAAGTTCAGGAAAAGTAAAAACAATTGCATCGGAAATTCAA
>NW_007477414.1:0-306 GCF_000475195.1 Diaphorina citri
GTCAAAGTTTGTTTATCTATATTCCCAATTACAACCTCTTCATTATTTCAGATTGAATGTCTTACACAGACATGGATGACATGAATATGTCCGATATGGAAGATCCAGACACATATGATGGTTCCGCATCAAAGAAATGCAAAACCAACCAAGATACAGAGGTAAGAGTGTTCAGTTACAAGAACAGAGGATATTTATGTCTCTTAGGCTGACTTCCAACAAGGGGGGAAAAAACCTTTGCAGTTTATTGGCTCAAAGCTGGGCTGGGCTAATATTCTAAATTTTCGTGTTTCTTTGGGTCACCTT
>NW_007477415.1:0-306 GCF_000475195.1 Diaphorina citri
GAATAAAATAAACAAAGAAAACTGAAAACTGCCTAATGATCAAACTTTTCCTTCAAACACGTACCTAAAGTGTATAGCTGTACAATTGACGAAATGGGAGAATGGTAAAGAAAACTTTCTGGTAATCTAATTTCATACCCCCTCTGGTGTTACACACCCCCGACTAAGTTCTCTCCAAACTTCTTGTCCCCTTAATGTTCTTGTGCTTAAAGAACAACAATAGAAATATTCACTGTCATTAATCATGTTCTTCCAAGTTGCAAGCCTATAGCTTTGACTGTCAGTGGAAATGATATCTGAAGCAAT
>NW_007477416.1:0-306 GCF_000475195.1 Diaphorina citri
GTCCGTTTGTGAGGTGAGAATAATAATAGTCCCGACCATAGTCCGTTTGTGAGGTGAGAATAATAATAGTCCCGACCACAGCCCGTTTGTGAGGTGAGAATAATAATATTCCCGACCATAGTCCGTTTGTGAGGTGAGAATAATAATAGTCCCGACCATAGTCCGTTTGTGAGGTGAGAATAATAATAGTCCCGACCATAGTCCGTTTGTGAGGTGAGAATAATAATAGTCCCGACCATATTCCGTTTGTGAGGTGAGAATAATAATAGTCCCGACCATAGTCCGTTTGTGAGGTGAGAATAATAA
>NW_007477417.1:0-306 GCF_000475195.1 Diaphorina citri
TTTCTATATTTTATTATTTTGGAATAAATCATCTAGAATCATATGTACATGATTAACTGTCTTTTGTAGAATCAGCTCTTCCAGAGGAATAGTCCCTAAATAGGATTATCAATCAAATATAGAATTTGATTTTTAATTGTTGGCATAAACTTTGAACACTGTTTCAGGTTCACCCTGTCTATTTATCCTATTCGATTCTGCATACAGATTATCTCCCATATACTGACTGCTCTATTCACTGTCAATTCTTGCCTGGGTTTCTATTCCTCTATTGATTGTCAATAATTCCTAACAATCTTCTGATTG
>NW_007477418.1:0-306 GCF_000475195.1 Diaphorina citri
AGTACATTACGAATGCACATTATCATGAGGTATAATACCTAGTCATGCACGCTCTTTTATTCTCAGCTCAATTTTTTTCATAAGTATAGTAGGTACCTACTTCGAAAATTCCCGAATTTTTCTCCGACTACTCTGATTAAGCCTCAAATTTTGCATTTTGATGCAGCAGCACCGCCAGCGTCATGTTAGTTATAACTTACTTTTGACTTCGCCCCCCTCCCGAGCGATTTTAGATATACCTCGTATATCGGAATGTGTCTGGGTTCTGGGACCTTATCGTGAACCGATACAAAAATGACCATCAAA
>NW_007477419.1:0-306 GCF_000475195.1 Diaphorina citri
AGATGAATTTTCATGAATTGTCAACATTATATAAGAGTATAAGAAAGGACACTATTTAATGGCGGGATTTAATAATATAATCATGTCGGTCTTATTCAAAACAAGATGATTTTCGACAAAGTCCGCTAGGTCTTAACCTTTCTAGCATATTAAAATGTTAAAAAATCGTAGATTCATATAAGCTCTTAGGGCTGTTTATCCCTACACCTAAGCCTCAAAGTGTGCTTGTTGTGTACGATTTTAAAGGATCGCCCCAATATAAACATAAAGATCATCCTGCATGAGCCACCTCAATGCAAGCTCATA
>NW_007477420.1:0-306 GCF_000475195.1 Diaphorina citri
TTTATTTCATTCCTTAATTCCCAGCCGTTTCTGAGATATAAGCGTGGTTCGCAAATCACGAACCACCCTGTATAGAAAGATCATAAAATTAAAGAAGAAAAAGATAGAAAATTAGAAAGACAAATCTAGAAGATAATGTGATAACACATAATTTAACAAAAAATAGAAAAAAAAAAAGAAAGTGAGAAAGATTGCTATTGTTAATGAATCTACAAGAAAGAAGTTGATAAAAAAAAGTAAATTTCTAGGAAGATGATAAAATTAAAGAAGAAATATAAGAATGACAAATCTAGGAAATAACGTAAT
>NW_007477421.1:0-306 GCF_000475195.1 Diaphorina citri
AGGCAGTACTAAATTCCGTTAGGGGGTGGATGAGCTTTTCACTGAGTTTACACTCTCATTCATTATTTATTTAATTATCGAAATAATGTCTTCATAATGACTTCGGTTTGTATGTCTTCATAGACAGATCTCTCGGGCATTCCCTTCCTAATTATCTCTCAGTCTTAAATAACTTTTATGACTATGACCTTTGAAATTACAAACTATAGTTCTAAGTCTAGAAGTTGAAACACTACATGTAGCTACACTGATGGTTATTAATGAACACATGTAGGTACATAGCTAGAGGGCCTGCAGACATCAGAA
>NW_007477422.1:0-306 GCF_000475195.1 Diaphorina citri
CAATGCACTGAGAACTGCGGTCAATGAGACCCTTCCCCCTCCATCGGAATTCATCGAGTGTGCCCGTGACCGCGACGTCCCAGCGAAGTCCAAGTCAACTGTGGAACCGGAGTTGAACCGTCGTGTAGTGCGAGCTGCAAAGACATCCAAAGGAGTTGCCGATCAAGACAAGAAGGAGACAAATCAAGACGTGATTCGACCCAAGGAAGAGAACAAGCAAGACGTTCAAGACCGCCTTTCCTAACTAGATTTCAAGTTTCACGATTGTTAATAGTTCTGTTTGAATTCTACCAGGTTGCGCTACCA
>NW_007477423.1:0-306 GCF_000475195.1 Diaphorina citri
TAGCAGATACAAAAAGACATCTTTTCTTTATTCTGCTATCGTCATTCGGCGAAAGCTAAAGCCGCTACAACAACAACAGTGGTAGACGCGTTACCTTCGAAGCTAACTAGGCTATCCGATTTTTAATCCGATCAAGTTGTGTTTTTAGGAACTGGGAGAATATCGTAGATTTAGATTCCATTCGGGGAAAAAATTGGAATAAGTAAACAAGAATAGGTAAAAGTCATTCGACAAAAATAATCAGATGATTCTCACGACAAGTGTGAACCAGCTCTTGGGAGGTGAATACAAAATTACAAATACAAT
>NW_007477424.1:0-306 GCF_000475195.1 Diaphorina citri
TTTAGCCTCGAATGAAGTACGTTTTCGACTCCTATCGCTCTTGAGGGGGAAAACACTTTGCCTGGGTATTTTGACATTTTGACCCATAAATTAATCGCAAACCTCGCATTTACTGTCGGTAATTTCCGGACACCCTGTATATAATTGAACATATAGATGGATTTATTTGGATATATTTGCAGATGTAGGAGAAAAAAAAAAGAAAAAAAAAAAGAAACAGTATAGGGGCATACAGACATATTTATGTACATCAGATAACAGATGATGTTCCCTGACCACATGTGTCCAGGGAAATGGTCAATAACG
>NW_007477426.1:0-306 GCF_000475195.1 Diaphorina citri
AGATAACACTTCAGTCGTTATTTTAAGACCGGTTTTAGCGTCACCAATGTTAAGCTACGCCGAGCAAGACCAATAAGTGGATGGGTGATTTAAACCTTATATTGGGACTAAAGGGAGAACGGGCTCTAGTCTTATTTTAAATCATTACATGAAAGTAAAATCAAATCAATATTCTTTAATCACGATCGAATAAACTACGGGCTAAAAAATTCCCGGAGGGACGGGCCCAGCTTGTTCTCTCTTTCAATGGAGAGAAAAGAGAACACGGGAGAAAGAAGGGGAGAGAGAAAAAGAGAGAAGGGGGGG
>NW_007477427.1:0-306 GCF_000475195.1 Diaphorina citri
CACTTTTTCGATTCCTGCTCGGGGCGGATTTTATTCCGAACGGATAATGTTCGTTCTCGGAACGTCTGGCTTTCTCCTATCCTGTCTTCCTTCTCTCTTCGATTTTGGAACGATAAGACATTAGCCTTAAAACTGTTGCCCTCTATCGAAGATCCTGTCTTCCTTCTTTCTTCGATTTCGGGACGATAAGACCTTGGCCTTAACATTTACAATTCCCTCTATCAAACTTTTTTTTTTGTAATCTTTCCTTGTTAAAAAAGCGATTATCTTACCTCGGTTCTCTATCGCTCGGAGCTAGCGTATTAC
>NW_007477428.1:0-306 GCF_000475195.1 Diaphorina citri
GATGGTGGGATTCGAACCCGGGACCTTCTGCATGGCAAGCAAGCGCGTTACCACTGGACCAACCGTGCCCCCGTATTTTTTCACTCCTTTTTTTTTATTGAAGAAAAATACAAAAATCAATCACATTCTAATAAAATGAGCATAAGGCTAGGCCTCCAATAATTTGGACCTCCATGTTAGGAGTTAGGTACCTGGTGTCCTTGTGATAATAACACCATGGATCTATTGTTATTGATTTGGTCCTAATGATCAGAAAGGGTTTAATAAATACGGCTGCAAAATACTAGTTGCATTCAGAACGATCTT
>NW_007477429.1:0-306 GCF_000475195.1 Diaphorina citri
TGTGAACACTGGTTTTGAGGAAGAAGAATCTGTTATTAGTGTTACCCTGCTTTCCTACAAATTCCCACTTACAGAGGTCCGCAGAAGGCTCTGGACCTAGGAAAATGGCAACCTTTCCCACTTACAGAGGCTCCGGACTGAGTATCTAGAAAGAGTCATTCCCGTTTATAGAGGCTCGATTTTCCCATTAAAAAATTTTTCCCATTTTTTTCCCAGCTATCCAGGTTTCCCACTTAGACAGGTTCGACTGTACTTAATATTGTGATGAACTTTCCTTTTTTAGGTCAATAAATGATCCAGTAATGA
>NW_007477430.1:0-306 GCF_000475195.1 Diaphorina citri
TTAACTCTTGCATTAAGTAATCTCATTGCTTAATCCGAGAGTTAACCTTAAACCGGATTTAAATTCAGATTGTAGCCCCGGCCTTAACCCTTTGGTGGACGATGTACACTGTAATTTACATCGGTCCTAATGTTCTTTACGGAGAACGACTTAACCTCGATGGAAACTACAGTTCACATCATTCACCAAAGGTTCAAGTAGTGACTGAACTGACTGAATTTCATGAGCACATGTTGCAATTCTGTCCCACAATGGACTCTTTTTCTGGTAGAAAATCCCCTTAATCTTGTTCCTTGGTTTTTCTCA
>NW_007477431.1:0-306 GCF_000475195.1 Diaphorina citri
AGCAGAATTGCCCAGGTCATCCATCTAAAATTCTAAACCTGAAGACTTGTATATTGTATACTGTGATCTGCGATATAAAAGCTTTCCTATCCGTGGCACAAGCATTGCTTTACGGATAGGTTTACCATTTATATGTAATTTTCATGTTTCGTTTTAATATAGGCGGGTTGGCGCTTCGAACTCTTGACGTTCGCGCGCCTGAATAAATGGAAACTTGAAAAATTAATAAAAAAAACACCATCTACATAAATTTGTAATGTGAACTAAGTGAGGTTTTATTTTGTACATTTGGATGTCTCTTAAGTG
>NW_007477432.1:0-306 GCF_000475195.1 Diaphorina citri
TCATGTTTCGCGGGAAAATTCAAAAACTCAAGGAAGGGTGTTGCTGTTGCCAATTGAAGAGTGAATACAGATACATATTAGAAGGAAGAACATACACCTGTGGTTCAATTTCGACAAAGTTGTATTTCATGGACCGAAAAATAGACTAGTTGAATACCTAAACGTGCTCCGGTACTCGTTCGAGAGGTTTCGAACGGCTGCCATTTTGAATCAATAGAACCAAAGAGGACGCTTACACAGCTTTAGTTAGTTGACCAGAATACGCAATGATGATCTATCTATCTGCAGGTAGTACATACCTAGAAG
>NW_007477433.1:0-306 GCF_000475195.1 Diaphorina citri
AGGCAAACATAACATCTACATGTCTAGTAATAATAAAATAAACCGGATACATTGACATAAAATGAAAAGTAAAAGTGATGCATGGATCTCTGCTTGCTTTCTAAAACGACGAATTTCATAGTGCTTAAATAGTCAGCACTAAGTCAACACTAGAGAAAGAATCAAAGAATACATAACTGATAGAAGGAATTTTGCTGCTTAGCATAAACAAACAAGGACTGATATAGGTAGGTAAATATCCTAAATGTATCTATGAATCATGTCATCAATAAAAGAACGACAGGTACGTAACTTTGAATGAGACAA
>NW_007477434.1:0-306 GCF_000475195.1 Diaphorina citri
CCCCTCCCTCCCCCTCTCTCTCTCTCTCTCTCTCTCTCTCTCTCTCTCTCTCACTTGTCTATTTCGGCTGTGTGGAACTGTCAAAATAATTTATGTATGTCTATTTTTGACATTCTCTGCTACCTACATACATATATCCTATACCTACCTAGTTTATAATCCCTCCCTCTCTCTCTCCCTATCTATTTCTCTTTCCATCTATTTCTCCCTGTCTTTCCTCCTCTTCCTCCTTTAAATCTCTCTCTTCTCCCTCTATTTTTCGCTCTCGCTATTTCTGCCTATTCCTTTTTTTTTCCTTTAATCTCT
>NW_007477435.1:0-306 GCF_000475195.1 Diaphorina citri
CCCGGGCGGGAATCGAACCCGCGGCCTAGCGCTTACGAGGCAGACGCACTACCAACTAAGCTAACTAGGCTGGCTAAACCTAGCTTATTGATGGTAAACTCAGTAACTTTGTGAAGGTTCATTTTAAATATCTAAATAGGTATGAAAATAACTTTACTCTTCACTGGTTTTGGTTGATAGGTTTATTTTCTTGTAGCTTAGCCTGATTGGTAGCGCGTCTGCCTTGTAAGCGCTAAATCGCGGTTTCGATTCCCGCCCGGGGCGGATTTTATTCTGATGGGATAATATTCGTTCTCGGAACGGCTG
>NW_007477436.1:0-306 GCF_000475195.1 Diaphorina citri
ATTCTCCACAGACTATTTCCTCTCAACAATGGGGGACCTCCAGGAACTCCGCCCTTCACAGCTTACAACAACCATAGTACGAACCAACAGAACAATAGTGCCAATAAGAACCATAGTGCAGCTAAACAAAATCATAGTGCGAACAAAAAGAATAGAGCTCCTCCATTTGTGTCCAAGTAGAACTGACATGTTGAGAACATCTTGTGATATTTTTTCAACCATATTTATATTTTCCTTTCGGAAACGGAAAGGATTCCGATGGCGCTCCATCTTGGGTTTCCTATGGTTTAGTAAGACTATTGGAAA
>NW_007477437.1:0-306 GCF_000475195.1 Diaphorina citri
TGATTTTTATCCAAATAACTATATCAAGAACGGTAAGTTGTCTCCTATTTTCTATTATTTCATTGTATTCTTCTTTACAATACTATTAAAATCACTTCCACATAATTAAAGAGCTGTAGTGAATTGGCGATTGTACGTATTCCTATTTCCTATCCAAACTTAAAGTATACTCTTTCTCTGAGCTACCAACCAACCAACCAACCAACCAACCAACCAACCAACCAACCAACCAACCAACCAACCAACCAAACAACCAACCCACCCTTTCCTACTGATCTATATCCTAACTTTTCTTATACATAGTGA
>NW_007477438.1:0-306 GCF_000475195.1 Diaphorina citri
TTATTATTATGTACTTATTATGTATCATTATTTACCTACCTATAAGTACTTTGATTAACAACCTTTTATAAAGTCAGGCGTTATTATGCTTTACATAAAGAGATTCGATCTCAGCCGACAGTGCAAACAAGGTATAATAAGCGGCAATTAACATTATAACAACCTCACTTTGATCATTAAAAACCTCTTAATCCATAATTTAACCTCGCTCTTCAAACATTGCAGGCGGTGATGAAATGCACACACGGTCACAAAATGTATTTGAAACCGGACTTTACCGGACACAAAAATGTATCAAATCACTCC
>NW_007477439.1:0-306 GCF_000475195.1 Diaphorina citri
GCAAAAATTGATCAAAATCATCCAAGGTGTAGATCAGTTATAATGTAAAAACAGTTGGATTAGAATTTTAAAAAAAAAATCATCACCTCAAACAATCTACTTTTCTCACTTTGTTTTATTTTTGTAAATTTGTACCTATCTAGGATTCCAAGCTGAGTTTAAGGTAGCTCATTCCCTGTCTTAAGTTTAACTTCAAAATATTGTTATTCAAGTTAAACTTAAGTTAAATTTTTTTTTTTTCATACATACCATTTTGAACTAAAGTTTAACTTAAGCAAGATTTTTCATCTTAAGTTAAGCTTATAA
>NW_007477440.1:0-306 GCF_000475195.1 Diaphorina citri
TGTACTTTTGCTGGTAAATATTTTGATCATTATTAATCAATTAAAAAAAAAATCCATTTTAGCCAGCTTAGTTAGCTTAGAAGGTTAGCGTGTCTGCCTTGTAAGCGCTAGGCCGCCGGTTCGATTCGAGCCCAGGGCAGATTTTATCCAAAACAGAAGCCTAAGATTGCCAGGAATTTAGTTTTACTAGCTACTGTATCAATTATCAGGAATTTAGCTTTACTACTCTCTGTTTCAGATGAAGATAATACGCTAAGTACATGTTGGGAATTAACATCTGCAGCCACTGGTAGATTAACTTCATCC
>NW_007477441.1:0-306 GCF_000475195.1 Diaphorina citri
TAACTTCGAGCAAATGTGCTGACGCATCGACACTGAATCAAGTATGAAACGTACTCCCGTATTGTAAAAACTTCATTTCCTTTGTGTACTTTGTGTTACAATGACACAAAATACACTGCAACAAATACAATAATTTGTTACATTAGTATATTTTATTCTTTTGTAACATGCCTCGTTGATTTGTAAGGTAAGTGTGTATTCGGTACCTACTTACAAGTCATGTGTGATCGCATTGTGAAACAGTTGTAATACCTACTCGACATTTGTTTGTTTTCAGTTGTTAATTGTTGCTAAATGCTGATGGTA
>NW_007477442.1:0-306 GCF_000475195.1 Diaphorina citri
GGGGGTCAGTTTCCATGAAGTTTGTACAAATCCCAAAAAGCTTCGCGGGCCACAAAAATGGTCTGGCGGGCCACATGTGGCCTGCGGGCCGCTAGTTGGAAACCCCTGTTATAGGTACTCATCGTCTAATAGAGGAATGAATGAAAAACAGTATAAAAGAAGAACGAGGAAGGCGGGAGGGAGAGATAAAATACAAAATGTATTCCAGACTCACCGAATAGAGTAAATAAAAGCAAAGGAAGGAAGAGAAAGAGAGATAAAGCAGGGAAGAGGGAAGAGAAGAGGTGAAAGAGTATTTATAAAATA
>NW_007477443.1:0-306 GCF_000475195.1 Diaphorina citri
TTATTTTATTCTGATTATTCAAAATCTACATTTTCTATATTCTCTTCAATGTTATTTTCTGTTCAATTTAATTAATATCTGAAATTTTCTTTGGAGGCAATACGGTGTTGCAATAGATGATTCTATTACTCAAATATCAACCAGCATAGGAATAAATCGTTTACCTTCGTCCAATTCTATTGATCTTCTGTTTCTTCCTTGAAATATTTGACCATAACTTTGAAATTAAAATACATTTTTATATATGATTGGACAACTTTGAAATTTATCTCGGTATTTATTCCATTTCCCCCCTCCCTCCCCCAT
>NW_007477444.1:0-306 GCF_000475195.1 Diaphorina citri
TCTTACTTACTATTATTACTACTTATACATTACCTGATTCTGATCGATGGACAAGAGATAGGTATATCTATTATTGTACGAGTAAGCAGTCATAGTTGATGCGATTATACGATAGTAAGTTGTCTTGCTTTCCATTGTAAGCGTTCGGTTCTTTCACAACTTATGAGGGAAAATTTGGTGTCTTTGTCCTTTTATTCTTTCTAACTTCCTCTCACACACTCTGTTTCTATCTATTCCTCCCTATGCCTCTCTCTCTCTCTCGTTTTCTCTTTTCATCTCTCTCTCTCTCTCTCTCTCTCTCTCTCT
>NW_007477445.1:0-306 GCF_000475195.1 Diaphorina citri
ACATTGATAGTTCCTCCTGCTTGGAATGGTACCGTACTTAAATAAAGTCCTGAGAATTGTGCACTCTTGAGCTTTTTTGAAATTTATCTATTTATATTGGGTACCCATTTTCTTTTATTTACCCATTTTTTGTTCCACATTGCACATAGTAAAATTAAACTGAAGAGGCAACTTACACTCATGATATCACCTCGGCTGTTCATGATTCCAGGTGACATGTGTGTCCGTGCCTGTGAGTCTGAGCCCGGGGTTCGACTCCCGGCCTTGCGCTGTACTCAATCCCTTCTACAGCTCGGCCTCTGCTAC
>NW_007477446.1:0-306 GCF_000475195.1 Diaphorina citri
GACTCCTTAATGGATCAGTTATGATATATGCACTTTACTATGACCTGAGACCTCTAGTCTGTAGAATCTGACTAGTAATAGTAAATCAATCCATCCTTTAATGCATCAATAGATATTATTGACCGAACGAACTGAAGGTCTAAGTTTTAACTCGACCGTTTTGCATTTAATTTGGATGTTTTTTCCGCTATAACTCGCGATTGTCTGGTTCGATTTTGATGAAATTTGGTACATGAGTTTATAAGATCAAGGCACGTCGATTTGAGGCCCCAGAACAGAGCCGGGCAGTCGTCTCAGCTTGGGCAA
>NW_007477447.1:0-306 GCF_000475195.1 Diaphorina citri
ACATACTATGTTATGTAGCCATAGGAATGAGTACTACTACATTGTATGATGTAGTACGACGTAATGTACGAAATGTGTGTATGACGTGTTTTCTTTATTTTCTTGCTCATTTTCAACTTTGAAGTTCTTTTCGTGTGAATTTCGCCGATCTTTACTTTTGTTTTTTCCCCTTCAAAGGCAAACGCAATACCTACAGTAGTGATTTAGTGAATGATTGAAATCCGCGGTTTTCTTATAAGCAGGCACTTAAATGTGTCATACCTACGGGGTTAACAGACGCGAATCATTTTTTTTTTTTTTTTTCAA
>NW_007477448.1:0-306 GCF_000475195.1 Diaphorina citri
CTAACTGTCCTTTGAAGATAAGACGGAAAAACTTTATAGGCAGAGTATTTTGATTTTCCACCCAAAGCTATCACCTAGTTAGGGACTTAGGGCTAACTGAGAGGCTGACGAAAAACGCCAACCCCGTCTGTACACGGGAAAAGGCGAGGAAAAAAAGAAGAGAATAGAATATACCCTGTTTATACAGAAAGAATGAGACTGAAAAGTCCCTTTATTCCCGTCTATACGCGGGAAAAGGCGAAGAAAAAGAAGAAGTAGTAGCTGGGGTTAAGGGACTCTTTATGGCCTCGCACTAGTTCTATCATG
>NW_007477449.1:0-306 GCF_000475195.1 Diaphorina citri
AGAGTACCTAGGTATTGTTTTTTTTTTTTTTTTTTTTTGCATTAGTAATATGGCCTTTGGCCCAATCATGCCTATGAGTATGCACTTATATGTGTACATACTAAGTACTTATACACATAGGTATAGCTACATAGAATGTACTTACATAGTCGGAAGGTACTTAAATGTCAAACTTTATGCGATATTTCATGTCTAGAGGTATTTTCTAAACACCTATAGGTAGTTAGGTACTTTATTCTAAGAGCACTTAGCATATTTGCGTTATGCTCTCTCTCTCTCTCTCTCTCTCTCTCTCTCTCTCTCTCT
>NW_007477450.1:0-306 GCF_000475195.1 Diaphorina citri
AAATTCGTATAAGCTTAACCCAATTTGTAAGGCTGTTGGGTTATGTAAGGTTTATCCACCAGCCACAGTGGTGTAGTGGTTAACACGGTTGACCATTTACTGATGAAAATTTGTAAAGGTTATGAGGTATAAAGTCCGTACAGACGAGAAATAAAAATAAGAACAAAATCAATAATTGAGTCTTCGCTGAGAAGAAGGTTCGGAGTGGCTTCTGGCCTTTTTCCTAACTTTAGCTACGCGCTGAATTTCAATTCGATAACACGAATATTCACAAAGATATCTGTTTTGTAAACATACTTCAATTAC
>NW_007477451.1:0-306 GCF_000475195.1 Diaphorina citri
TTGACTACCTAGCCGAGTGAAAAAACAGGTCTACTTGTCGTTCGAAAAAATAATCGTGTCTTGTGTAGTGAGAACAATTTCATTGCCTTCAAGGACACTCGGAAAGAAATCGGATGAAACTCACGACAAATGGGAACGGGCCTTGACGTGAAAACATCCCGAAACCAAAATGTTTTACGTCCAGAGTTAATAACAAATTGACAAAAGGGTAAGTACTGAAAGGGTATACTATTAGGCCGTTGATCCCAAATGAAACACTGTTTAAAGGTGACACTAACTGTCACTGTAAAGTTTACATGGCCATTT
>NW_007477452.1:0-306 GCF_000475195.1 Diaphorina citri
TTTAGAACCCCCCCCCCCCCCCCCTCGGCAAAATCCTGGATAGGGCCCTACCGCCCGTGTCTGTAAAGTTATTAATCAGGTAATAACAAATGTCTACCATCCTATCAACGACGGGCTATTGATGAATGTTTATTATAATTCTATCATTGAAGCTTTTAACATGTGAAAGCTTTGTCAGAGAGCTCTATGTTGGCAGACACAATTACGTCATTCCATTTGGCGAATTAAAGTTTTTGCGCATACAAAAACTGGAACGGAAATACAGGTATGTACGTGGGTGTACTCGTATAGGTAGGTACGTTTTTT
>NW_007477453.1:0-306 GCF_000475195.1 Diaphorina citri
GGGGGCCGCCCCCCCCCCCTCGAGCTACATTTCTCTTCTTTACGGCCCTGGAGCAAAATGTGTCAAATTCAAATGCCATTTTGCTTATTGTACCTACCTACCTACTCTTTTACAATCCTCAACAGTTTAAAAAAAAATGTATGACTGCCTGAATTCTGTTCTGTGTATGCAATGTGCCAATCACAAGAGACACGTCCACTTTTTATCTTTTCATGTAGGGTGGGGACTTGGGGAGATAGTCTTTATGATTATGATTTTCATTTTGATTGATTGCTGTTAACACGGAGCAATATTCAAAATGTTTAT
>NW_007477454.1:0-306 GCF_000475195.1 Diaphorina citri
CTCCTTTGAAATTCCATCAAGTGGGGTATCAAATGAATTGTTTCGGTGTGGACAGTCTATTCATGATGTTTACAACAAAAAATAGTGAAATTGTTTGTTCGCACCCTGTACTTTCACAACAAGTAGGTACGTTGAACAAAAAAGAAATTCAATTGGTGATTCTCATGATTTTTTTTTATTATCTCAGAAAAAACTATAAAAATTTAAAAAAATATTGAGATTAAAACAAAGAAAATGCGTTCACTAGATCGCGAGATATAGCTCTCGGAACATGAGAGTCTCAGACATGCCGATATCATACGTAGC
>NW_007477455.1:0-306 GCF_000475195.1 Diaphorina citri
ATAATAATAATAATAACACCCTTTTTGTCTAGCTGGTGAGTTCCAATAAAACAAAACTTATCCTAGACTGCTGAAATAGGTAATTGTGCAACTTGATAATAATGGAAACCCACACAAAAATACACAGTTACCTCCCAAAGTACATTTACCCCCAAGCCAAAACCATGATACATTGATACTTATTATAGAGCTTTACCTTGGTATGGCAGAACTAGGCACAGTCTCAGTAGAACAAGGTGGGACCAAAGAGGAGCTAGCTGCTCCTAAATCCTGACTTCCACTGTATGTGCTACCTGAACTACTACT
>NW_007477456.1:0-306 GCF_000475195.1 Diaphorina citri
GTATGATTTGTGCGTTGTAATGTGTTGGACATGTTGTATTTGTTTATGAAGTATAACATTTTGTAAAAGTATAATTGTTAATAAAAGTATAATTGTTTGTTGTGTTTTGTTATTTTCTATTGGCCAATATGTATAATTGTACACTTATAATTTTTATTATTGTTTCATTGAAAGTTGCATTTTGTTTGAGTTGGATTTGGTAATTAACAAAATAAAAACATACTGTTTATGATTAGGCTTGCCAAATATCCAAAATGTCGATTCGGGACGCGAATCCGCGAACATAATTGCCAAATCCGCGAACAT
>NW_007477457.1:0-306 GCF_000475195.1 Diaphorina citri
AAAATAAATGTGGGCAGGTGGGCCAATAAATGGTACGTTTTTTAGGTGGGCGAATAAATGGTACACTTACCCTATGTGAGTTTAGAACATGTTTGTGAGAAGATAGGAGAAATAAAGCCACGATACCATGTTCCTACCTAAGTTGTTTGCTTACATTATTATCATTAAATTCAAATGAAATAAACTCGAATGAAATGCACAGAATCATAAATTTTAGTCATTCGGTGATAAGGACTGTTTAGTACAGTAAACTGTAGTCTGATTTTCTTTTTTTTTTTTTTTAAGAGGTCTGAAAGAGGGAACTGT
>NW_007477458.1:0-306 GCF_000475195.1 Diaphorina citri
GCGGGCGTGGAGCTTCGAATTCTTGACGGTATGACGGTCGCGTGCCTACCGGCATGCTTGATGATGAAAGAATATAAGAAAGACTTTGTCTTCACTGGACAACATATGAAATTATTCTCCTTAAATTTAATGATACCTCTTTTCCACCACAGGCATTCTCCGCCCCTGGCGAGGTATCCTTCTTTTCGGCCCCCCAGGGACAGGCAAAACCCTCCTAGCTAAGGCCGTCGCCTCTCAACACGGTTCCACCTTTTTCAACGTCCTCCCCTCGTCGCTAACCTCCAAGCATTACGGGGAGTCTGAGAA
>NW_007477459.1:0-306 GCF_000475195.1 Diaphorina citri
CTTTACCCCAATAGAGTAAACTCAAACCAAGCTTCTGCAATCCATTATTGGGTGTGGGATCACATGTTGGAGGGAGCATAATTGGAAGCAGCCTGCTGAGATTTTCATATTGCTGATCATTGGACTTTGACTCTGTCAAAGGTCAGACGTGTGAACCAATCAGAAATCGTTCCGAGTGTTCCAATTGGCCAATCAGAGAAGCGAATAAGCGACAGTGTTGCCGCTTCTAACTCCCAAATTAGTACAGTAAATTTTCCCTTTTCAAAAGTCGATTTTTACTGTACTACATCCGGGAAATGATAATTG
>NW_007477460.1:0-306 GCF_000475195.1 Diaphorina citri
ATACTTTAGAAGCCTGAGCACCTGTCTATACACATACATCGAGACAGGATCCAACAAAGTCCGCGCTGCCCCCGAACTACCTGCTCCAAATACCTCGTGGTGATACTTTGTCAGTGAAAGACATTCGTTATGAGGGTTAGGTATGAATTAACTCTTAGAACCTTTGAAAATCTTCTGAGAAACAAAATGCTCAAGAAACATATGAGGGAAACACAGGAGAAGTTGGGGTTCCTGAGGAAATTTTAGGAAATACTAGGCACAGGCATACAGGGCACAGTAACCCTCGCGGTAACTACCTGCTCCAAA
>NW_007477461.1:0-306 GCF_000475195.1 Diaphorina citri
CAAAATAAATTCGTTCCAATGTTCTATTTTCAAAGTGATCTTTTCTTACTACATTAGAACTCCAACTCAACAATAATCCCAGGGGAACCGCGTGCTTTGTGAAATTCTTTCAGTTTGTGGTTTTCAATGAAAAGTTCTGAAATGAATTCGGTATTTTTTATTGAGTAAATATTCTAGTTGGACCTTGAAGTGACCAAAAAGTTCTCTGTAGTGTTTCGTTCATTAGTTGGAGAAGTCTGTGAGTTCATGTCAGTGGAGATGGAATCGCTCCATCAATTTTCACAATCTCTCTCACATCAATCTCAG
>NW_007477462.1:0-306 GCF_000475195.1 Diaphorina citri
GAGGGACGGGCCCAGCTTGTTTTTTCTTCTCCTATTTCTCATATCTTCCTCCCTCCATTGAAGTATTTCCTCCTAATCTTCCTCTTCCTCTTTCTTCTCCTTCTCATTTTGATTCCTGGCTTCTGACTTCCTCACACTTATAATATCTTTTCTTTGTCCTCTTCCTTTTTCGCAATCTTTCTCCTCTCTTCTCTCCTCTATAAGTTTCTTCCTCCTCCTATCATCCAGAATTCTAACCACGTTCTACTTCATAATTCCGCGACCACTCTTCCCCTCTCCTGAACGAAGAGGGAGGACAGAGGAGAA
>NW_007477463.1:0-306 GCF_000475195.1 Diaphorina citri
AAAAATCGGCCGCCATATAGGTAGGCGGCTTGGGACTTTTTTTTTTAATACATATTCGCAAATGTAATAGAAAGTCGCATGATGTTCACACCAGATTTTTACTCTTATGGCTAAATGTAACTGTCAGAAACATCAAAGTTTCAAGTTCCTATTTTTAACAGAGGCAAAGAAAACAATAAAATTTCAGTTTTTTCTCCAGTCTATTCAACCCTATTCATGCCTTGTCTCATTCACAGGTAAGCCGAGACAAACAGTGCTCGGAATCCCCGACTCTCGATCGAACGATGCTCGGCAGCCAAGACAGTT
>NW_007477465.1:0-306 GCF_000475195.1 Diaphorina citri
AACCCATATGAAGGTCAAATTTTGATATTCTCAAATTCCAAGCCTCGGCTGGAATTGAACCCGAGACCTCCTGTTTCCACCGAGACAGGCTATCAATCCATAAGGGCCGAACTTTTTTCTCTCCATTGGATATTGCTAAAATTTAACCCCTTCTAACTCCGGACCGGTACTAAATATGTCAAATAAGAGTGAAAATGGTAGGAAATTTTGTTTTCCAACTGATCGACGGATTCCCGATGCAATCTGATGTGGAGCGACCGAGATATTAGCGAAAAAGAGAGAAGGGTTTTGTGAAGTTCGGTGTGA
>NW_007477466.1:0-306 GCF_000475195.1 Diaphorina citri
TATAGGATTGAAATGAACAAGAATATAGGATTGAAATGAACAAGAATATAGGATTGAAATGAACAAGAATATAGGATTCTTTGAACAAGAATATAGGATTCTTTGAACAAGAATATAGAATTGAAATGAACAAGAATATAGGATTCTTTGAACATAGGATTCTTTGAACAAGAATATAGGATTGAAATTAACAAGAATATAGGATTGAAATGAACAAAAATATAGGATTGGAATAGGGTGGGGGAAAAGTTGAAAATGAAGATAAAAAGCAGCGACAAATGAACAGAAAGGACAGATGAAAAAAGG
>NW_007477467.1:0-306 GCF_000475195.1 Diaphorina citri
ATGTGGTATATTCCTAATGACATGGGTGAGAATCGGAGAGCAAATTTCCCATATTGCTCCCCTGAACCGTTTTAGAACAATCTCTTTTGAGTTCAAATAGTTTCATCACGGAAACAATAGCGCAAATTCGGGCCAATATGGCTGTTATTACATATTGCTTTCTCATGTCTTATGTATAAAACTATCTACACCCATTGAAAACTTTTTTGAAAGTGTGGGTGCTATAGGTACTGCTATACCATGAGGCTATGGAGCGATTTGTTCTGCTGCAACTATACAAACAATCTGACAATGAGTGACCACTTT
>NW_007477468.1:0-306 GCF_000475195.1 Diaphorina citri
TCATTTAAGGCACTGGTTGGTGGTTTTTTAAGGTCCTTGTTTTCAGGTACTGCATGGCTGGTTAAGGCACAAAGTCTCTTTAAGGGATTTTGAAAGTTTAGGGCACAAAGTCATATCGATTTAAGGTACTAGCTGGTTGATATTTGATTGTTTAGGAACTTTAGGGTATAAATTCGCCTTGAAGGCACTGGCTGGGCATAAAGTTTTGTTCATTAAAGATTTAAGGCATGGTCTTATGTCTTATTGAATAAATTAAGTTGGTTTAGGACATGAAATCTTATTGTTTAAAGGCAAAACCAGAATTTC
>NW_007477469.1:0-306 GCF_000475195.1 Diaphorina citri
TTATGACCTTTATTTTCCTCAAATATGACATTTATTTTCCAAAAATATGACCTTTTCCGGAAAATAAAATAAAAAAAACTTTATTTTTAACGAAGGAGTAGGTAAATGAGCTTTATTTTTGTTATTTTTTTTATTTGTTGTATAACAGGATCAAGAGTACTGCTATGTTGTCGACAGTAAAATTTAGTCTCCTGTCACTTGATAGATATTTTAATTTCGAGAAAGACTGCTCAACGTCTGCCGACGACACGGGGCATATTTCATGGCCAGGATGTCTTGAATAGTCCATCCTTCCTTGTCAAAGTC
>NW_007477470.1:0-306 GCF_000475195.1 Diaphorina citri
AAAGGGTCGGAAAGAGGGTCCGTTTGACCCCTTGTCAGAGAACCCCTCTTGTTTCCCGTTAAGCCATCGGGGCCACCCTGGGGACCCCCAACCCTAGTCCAAAAGCTTTGCCACAAATGTACTATTGACAAATACCGCAATTATTTTCAAGTAGAGAGACTTGGTTCCGGATACAAGGTGGGTGAAAAAACCTGTGGCGCTTTTTGCTGAGCAGAATTCTTTTGAGGGTGTGTTTATGAACAGGGCTGAGATGAGCTCGGACGACGTGAGATAGCTGTCCCAGCGGCAATTTTTAAAATTCATTTT
>NW_007477471.1:0-306 GCF_000475195.1 Diaphorina citri
CGACAAACTGTATTGGACAGATTGGAAGACCTGGTCTATTCATGTGTTTGACAAACGGGCCAATCAGGTAAAGTTTTTAATCTGCTTTCGAGGAAAAAAATGTCCCAAGGGCAAGTTAAGACCCTTGACAAATGCCAGGCACAGAATGAATCATTTGCGTGCAAGGCGAGTGTAGTGACCACTACGCCATTGGAGCTGATGACTAGAGTTTTAGCCCGTCCTTCCTTAATTATTACTAATAATAAAAGGTATAGTGGACGGACTATTGTATTCGCTTCGGTGTCTGTCCGTCAGTCTGTCTGTCTG
>NW_007477472.1:0-306 GCF_000475195.1 Diaphorina citri
GGGGTGTCAATATGAACAACATCATGAGGGGCAGCTGATCAGAGCAATTACTATACCGGATGTTTCAACACTGTTGCTGAGTGTTGCTGTAGTAGGGGTTGATCCGTAGTTTGTGAGCTTAAGATTCTCATTTTATAGAGATATGTAGGTTACAAAATTTGAACTTTTTTAAAAGAGTTAAACGTTAAACGCCACTGTCCCACTAGGTATAAAGGTGTGTCCACACTTGGTCGACCGGCCGTCGATCGATGTCGACTGAACCGTCCACACTACCTCGGCAACATAGATTTCTCTCGTCGATTGACG
>NW_007477473.1:0-306 GCF_000475195.1 Diaphorina citri
ACATTTTTAGTCTGTTAAGGTGTTTCCACACATAGTAGACGGCCATCGATCGATGGTCGATTAAGGGCCACTCGTCTTTGTGTGGACACACCTTTAAAGAGACTCAAAAGGGATGGGGAACAAACATAGTCTATGTACCTATGTATCATAGCAAGTAGATCTTTTATCAGCGGTTGTCATGATCAGTCCATTCCGGGTTTCCGGATAGAACCCACCACAATATTTTGTTGACCGATAAAACTGGATGGGATAGTATTTTGAAGTAAACCGAGACCATCTTGTTCCTAGAACTGGAAGACACTGGAT
>NW_007477474.1:0-306 GCF_000475195.1 Diaphorina citri
TGGTTTTGGCTACAAATTTTACGAGTGGATGCCCTTCGTACTCAACCTTTGTTATTTCTTTAGGGAAATTCAGGCTGGAAATACTCCCTGTTTAAAGTCCCCCAGCCAGACTAAGCTGGTTTACTCCCTGTTTTACGTCCCCCAGCCAGACAGAATAGAATCTCTTTGTTGGTTGGACGCTGTTAGAATCTCTTTGATCAATGGTGATTTTTCAATAACACATGGAAAAAAAAATATAATTTCTGACATGTTCATTAGATTCTGCGTTAGGTAGGTATACTTGTCGCGCCATATTGACCACTGACC
>NW_007477475.1:0-306 GCF_000475195.1 Diaphorina citri
ATAGCCTAGTTTAGTGAATTTCATAGTCACTATTCAGTCTTAAAAAACAGCCTTATTCTTGACCATTATGTAAAGTCTGTATCTAGAACATAAACCAGGTTGTTTGCAAATCCCATTCAACTGAAGTACAAGACCAATATGTTTTGCTATCTTTAATACAATAGTAAAACTGTGTGCATTAAAGAAAGGCTCATTTTTGGTACCTATTTTAAGAGATATAATACTAGGTAGATACCTACATATCTGCAGTTAGTCCCTTTGTAGCCCCTCAGTTATTTATGGTGATACTTTTGGATAAAATTTATG
>NW_007477476.1:0-306 GCF_000475195.1 Diaphorina citri
CCCATCCGGATATCAAACACACAGAACGTTGCTTAACTTGAGTGATCCATTGGGAACTGGTGTATTCACCGTGGTATCCGCCTCATCGCTGGCGACAACATTCTCATATTTTTCATGGTACAGTCGAACCTGTCTAAGTGGGACTCATCTAAGTGGGAAACCTGGATAACTGGGAAAAAAATCGTGGCCCCTCCATGGCAACCTTTCTATTCTAAGTGGGACTGCACTTTTTTAACTGGGAAACCTGTCTAAGTGGGAAACCTGGATAACTGGGAAAAAAATCGTGACCCCTCCATGGCAACCTCT
>NW_007477477.1:0-306 GCF_000475195.1 Diaphorina citri
TGATGACCTTCAGGTGAACCTGCGGTCTCTCGACTGTGAGGCTAGGAGGCCACCTGTTGTAGCGAGTATTTGACGAATTGACGAATAAAAACATATTGCCCCGAAATCCAAGAGTAAGTCTGAAGGCTCGTTTTCGAAATGTGCCAGCCTAATAGTTAAAGCTTGGTTCGTAGCGCGTCTGCCTTGTATTAAGCGCTAGGCCGCTGTTCAATTTCCGCCTGATTTTATCCTGATTTCGGGACGATAAGACTTTAGCCGTTACAGGTCCCTCTATCAAACCTAATTTTAAAAAAATCGCCCGAAATC
>NW_007477478.1:0-306 GCF_000475195.1 Diaphorina citri
GTGTTTTGTGAAGAAGTTTTTTTCTTCCGGTGAGTTTTCATCAATAGGGATATCCCTTAATTCAGTCATAATAATGTAACCCAGGTAATACCAGAAGAATGACTGGGACATTCCAAACAATATGATAATGTTTGTATGTCGTGAATTAATGTAATTATAAAGTATGACTTCTTTTGTGACATTAGTGTCCACTTTATTTGTGATGGATCTTGAAGTAATGTTTTTGCTGAATGGGATTTTATTTTTCAATATGGTTTTTGCACTTGAGTTATTTAAAATGTAACTTGAATTCAGGCGGTAGGAATA
>NW_007477479.1:0-306 GCF_000475195.1 Diaphorina citri
CAAGCCAGTGTGATGTGACCCACCCAATCAGTCTCGTCATCAGTGTCATCATGTTAATAAGACCACCAGATTCAAACAGAGCCTTTGAAAGTATTGAACCCACGACCTAGCGTTTACAAGGCAGATGCACTAGTCTCCAAGTTATCTAGGCTGACAACAACTGTTTTCAAAACATATAAAGCAATGCAATACTAAACTTAAACTGTTAAGACACAAGAATTACATGCCATTGTCCCACCTAACTTATCGAAATAAAGTACTACAAGTGCTACTTAGTGGCATTCAGAAAGGTAGGGTGATGGTATA
>NW_007477480.1:0-306 GCF_000475195.1 Diaphorina citri
CATAACGAAACAGGGACGAGGAAAAAATATAATTAATAATTATAACCTATCTCACCTACCCATCTGCTATAGCATTGTTACCATTGACAGTATTCACTATATTGACACATTCATGATCGGCATATCGATTGTTTCACAACCCACCCGTACGAGTCATTAGCAAATTAATTACCAGTAATTACCTCGTTTGGTAACTAGATACCAAAAATACCGAAAAGACTTATTTCAAATCCCGTTTTAATTGTTTCTCCCTCATATGTCGTTAAAGTTTGCGGGCAAACCTGTTGATAATATCGGTAATATGCT
>NW_007477481.1:0-306 GCF_000475195.1 Diaphorina citri
TGGGGTGGGAGATACAGAAAATAAATAATAATAAGAATATTGGACTCTGGAGTGGAAGGTAACCACTGGGCGACGTTAGGGCCGGAGGCGTTCTCTACCACCTAACCCTAATAGCTCCATTATTTTGTGGTCAAATTATCAAATAAATGAGGATAAAATTCAATGTCTCAGCTGGGATCGAACCCACGCCTTCCTGTTTACCAGGCGAGACCACTACGCTACCGAGGCAGGTGGCGTAGTGGCAAACATGGAATGGAATACAATAGAAAACCTTGTTTATCCTATTCAGACTAAAAAGTTCCTTTA
>NW_007477482.1:0-306 GCF_000475195.1 Diaphorina citri
TAATAATAATAATAATAATAATAATAATAATAATAATAATAATAATAATAATAATAATAGTAATAATAATAATAATAACTTTAGATATAGCTAATAATTATTTTTATAAAATGAACTTATCATCTTAAATTTTACGGACCTAAAACCTATTTTTTGTGTATTTATCTACCTACCTACCTACCTACCTACCAAGTTTTGAATTTGTGCCTGTATAATAAATTAAAATACCTATACGTGTACCTAGTACCTGCCTTACCTACCAAGTTTTGAATTTGTGCCTGTATAATAAATTAAAATACCTATACG
>NW_007477483.1:0-306 GCF_000475195.1 Diaphorina citri
ACAAGTGGGAACGGGCCTTTATCCCCGGTCTGGAGTCGGCCCTGGCCCCCCGGCCTCACTGAAAATTAAAATCAATTTTGGGAACCCCTTGAAAAGAACGGGAAGCTCCGCCATTTTGTTTTTTCCATCTCCAAAACAAAACAAAAATTTTTCATCGAGATTTTTGGTTAGCGTCGGGGTGAAGATCACGAATTTAAGCAATTTTCCGTGTAATTTCTTAACTTTCCCCTAGATATCTTGTGAAATATTACATTTTGTGTGGATCAAAGCAGTCCCTAACACGTTTGTAAGTAGCTCTATTGTATT
>NW_007477484.1:0-306 GCF_000475195.1 Diaphorina citri
TTAGATGGTGGTTAAGTGCCGGGTTAGGCTATGCTCTATGACTTGAAAAGAGAAAAAAAAAAGACGCAAGCCTAGCCTAACCCAGTACATTACCACAATCTTAAACAAAAGAGTAGTAATAACAAAAAGGTTCTTATAATACTAAAAACAGATACTGTGTTGAAGAATATACGACTAATTATTTGTAAAATGGTATTGGTATAGAAAATTAGTGACGAAAAAAGACCTGATATGAATGAATTGGTCCTCTGTGATTTTAAGAAATGAAAACCATTTCAATAAAATTTGAATTAGAATAGGGAAAGT
>NW_007477485.1:0-306 GCF_000475195.1 Diaphorina citri
GGGGGAGGTGGGAAGGGTCGAAAGAAGCGAAAATTATTTGGCGCTCGTGTCTTAAATAGGGGGAGAGGCCAAAATATAGGACTTTTTTAAGAACAAGAAAGGAGAAGGAAAGGAAGGAGGAGGTGGGAAATGTATATCAATTATGGATTTACATAAAACGTATATATTATGTACAGTGTACAAAATGTAAAAGTAAGTACAATATACACTGTGTATTCAAAGGTTTCTCTTTTTAGTCCGTCCTTCCTTTATTACAATAGTAATAAAAGGTATAAGGGACGGACTATTGTATTCGCTTCGGTGTCG
>NW_007477486.1:0-306 GCF_000475195.1 Diaphorina citri
AATAAAAACCTTCGGAAAACCCGAAAACTTTCAAATTTTCTATCTCCCCCCCACTCCCTCTTAATCTCTCCCCCTCCTCTTTTGGATTTTCGGTATCTCCCTCTCTTCTCCTATTTTCATCTTCTTCTTCTCCTCCTCCTCCTCCTCCTCCTCCTCCTCCTCCTCCTTCTCCTCTCCTCCCCTCTCTCCTTAATTCCATTCACTATTCCTTCAGGTGTAATTATTAAACCAAAAAATACCACTTCGTGGCATAAAAAAGACCCCGCCAAGTCGTTCCTCCCAAAATAAATCAAGTGTCACAAAAAA
>NW_007477487.1:0-306 GCF_000475195.1 Diaphorina citri
TTTTTTCAGCAAAAACTTTGCTAAAATGAAAAGATTATCTGTGTCTTAGTTTACGAGGATTCGGTCTAAAACTTTTTCATCTTCTTCCCTTCTCTCTAGTTCCTCTTTTCAGATAGGGCTAATTGACCAGAAGAGAGAAATGACTTCACTTTGTCTAGTAACTAGTTTGAAGATAGTAAAAAATTGTATCTTGTTATTGTAGATAGAGCTATCCGAGGACATTTCCTATAAGCTTATAGCATCAAGAGGGACAGTTTCTACGTCGAGGCCTTAAGTTTTTAAATGGATTAAATTCAATTCACTGAG
>NW_007477488.1:0-306 GCF_000475195.1 Diaphorina citri
GAAAAAAAGAAGAAACCACTACTGAGTGAAAGGAATATTCGGCAGCGGAAAAACTTTGTTCAAAAGTACGAGCACTGGTCAGAAGAGGACTGGATGAAAGTTGTATGGTCTGATGAGTCGAAAATAAACCGGTACCGCACTGACGGACGATCATGGTCATGGAAGAGACAAGGTGAATCACTTCAACCCAGAGACTACATTCAAACAATTAAACATAATGGGGGAAATATCAAAGTTTGGGGGTGCTTCAGCGCAAATGGAGTGGGCCCAATATTCAAAATAGATGGCATCATGGATAAAAACATG
>NW_007477489.1:0-306 GCF_000475195.1 Diaphorina citri
ATTAATGCTGAAGTGAATACCTGTGGAAGAAACAGGGTGTTAGGTACAGTTAGAACTAGGGTCTATTGTACGAGTAATGTTAAATAGATAACAAAGGGTCCGCCCGTAATGTTGAATAGATAATAAAGGGATAATCTAATTCTATTCATTTCAGTATGTATAGGGGAAATAGAAAAAGCGGTAAAACAGCCTTCCATCAAAATAAACTAGAAAGCAACCATTTCGAAATATCCTAGCAAGCATCGAGGCTGTAGTTGGTAAATAATGGCTAGTCCTCAAGAGCACTGACTCTCAACCTGGAGGTGC
>NW_007477490.1:0-306 GCF_000475195.1 Diaphorina citri
GAAATACTATTTGGTTCTTCTATTAAGGCAGCCTGTATCTGTACACATCTACAGAGAGTAGTATAAATATCTGTAATACGATAATAACAGTCTTGCATTCTCATGAAACGTACAACAAGGAAACACGGTGTAGATCGAACGAGTTATAAATACAGAAATATAAAATGGGTGTTCGCTTGTTCATATTATAACTCTCGAAAAATGAAATAACCTAGCTGAAAGTTTACGAAAGAGGTAGTTCACATACACAAAAAGGCCACTGTTTCCCACTTGTCGTTAAAAAAAAAAAAAAAAAAAAAAAAAAAA
>NW_007477491.1:0-306 GCF_000475195.1 Diaphorina citri
AAAGAAGAAGATTTACCGGCATACACGGAAATATCATGTTTGGATTTGAATGTAATACCGTCAAAATCTGGCTAGGTATCTATTAGATAGGCATGCTTTTTACTTGTTAAAAACAAATATGTACATATAATGAAATTAATAAATAATAATGGACTAAAATTAACATAATAACATGAAAAAGAAAAGATAATAAAATTAAATCTAATTACATCAGACAAATGGATATTTATGTCTGTTGACAGTGTTGACACAGTGTATTGTTTAGAGAACTTTCTTTGTCGTCATATCATTTTTTTTTTTTTTTTT
>NW_007477492.1:0-306 GCF_000475195.1 Diaphorina citri
TAGCCTACTGCTGGAGTAAAGGGACTTTTCAGTCCTATGCGAGCAGTATAAATAAGCACTATTATTATTATTACCCATGACTTAACTCCCAAATGAAGTGGCAGGACCTCTCCTCGAAATTTTTATTAATTTGGACTCTTTATCGGTTATAATTCAATGTACATAAATACAAGAAATTACAAACAAAGGCCGAAATTATTGCCTGGAGCAATCTCTACTATTCAACCCTAGGTATATACAGTGACAGCAGTGACGGTAAAATTCGTGGGAGAAAATATACTTCCAAATTATTAAAATGTCAGGGCT
>NW_007477493.1:0-306 GCF_000475195.1 Diaphorina citri
AGTCCTTACTTTCCTATAAATAAATGCAGCCCATTTGAGGAATCCTCAAATCCCCATTCCTTCCATGTGAAATGTGATACCTTATACCTATTTCTCCAAAAGTATCTACACATTAATCAGTCGATTTTGATCGGCTTAGTTAAGGTCTACGGCCTTATTTGAAAAACCATGAAAAACCCAAAACCTCGTTTTTTTTCAACACCATCACCTTTCTGGGTGTCTGGACTTCTGTGCTATGCCACATTGGAATGTGCTATCACTATTACATATTTCACATCACACTGGCTGACGTCAAATACCAAACCA
>NW_007477494.1:0-306 GCF_000475195.1 Diaphorina citri
ATTAAGCTCAAAGTTGTACCAAAATACTACGTTATTTAAGACCTTTGATATGCTGTATCACAAATAGGAGGTTCTTATGATGTTAAAGTTGACCCCCTGGGACCGCCCCTGATAGTGCCAAAAAATTAAGACCCCCTAAAAATAGGTTCCCCTTGAAAATAAAGAAATACGTGTTTTGGGATTTTCCCGAATTGCAAACGGTTCTCGAGTTTTCAGGGGTGGGCAACTTTTTTTTTAAATGCCCTGTATATCTATACTGTAATATGTAGCGATAAATAAATAGGTTATGTGCAATATCTACCATAT
>NW_007477495.1:0-306 GCF_000475195.1 Diaphorina citri
AAATCCGATATGGATACCTGCTAACATCATGGACATTATTATCTACATTTTATATAACATGCATACATAGTGCTAGTACATAAATACAAGGTATGAGTACATAGATATGTAGGTACATTGGTAGATAGGTACTGTAAGTTTTAGGTAGATAGGTATGTTGAGCAGACTTCAGCTCCTCACATTCCACAGCATAAAGCGAAGTTAGGTAGGTATAAAGAGAAAAGCAATCATGCGAGTCTATATTGGAAATGCAGTTTTTATTTATGCACAGATTTCAATTGATGACACCATAGTAGGCAGAAGGGA
>NW_007477496.1:0-306 GCF_000475195.1 Diaphorina citri
GGTTGGAGTATTGGTGGCTATTGCTCTACGTATGCGTCGTGTAAATACCCGGACGTTCGAGCTGTGGTGAGTAGATAGGGTTAGGTAGAATGCAAAAAAGAGTCCGTGAATTTTGGGGGAGCTATTCTAAAAATAGTACTAAAAACAACATCTCGTGTTACCTATATTGCATCTCGCACTTTGCAACAGATAGGAAGTAATAATATTACAAAAGTTTTGCTTTTTTTCCACCTCTGTGACTACTCTATTAAAATAGCTACTCACGAGGCTGAGTGCACTCGAAATTCCAAACAAAGAGCAGCAAAA
>NW_007477497.1:0-306 GCF_000475195.1 Diaphorina citri
GATAACGAGTTCAAATTTAAAATACATCGCGAAGATATGATCAAGCGGGCTTATAGAAAAATGGGTCTAATCATCAGGTTCGGGAAACACGTTCAAGACATTGATGTTCTAAGAACTTTGTTCTTGTCACTGGTTAGGTCCACTGTGGAGTATGGATCAGTCATCTGGGATCCTAGCTCTCAAGAGGAATCAAAACTAATCGAGGATCTACAAGCAACTTTTGTGAGATACTTATTTAAAAAAGTCAATGGATTTTATCCTAAATATCCACAAGCTATCTCATACAAAACTCTAATTGAAATGCTT
>NW_007477498.1:0-306 GCF_000475195.1 Diaphorina citri
CCAAGGTTTGAAATGAAATTGAAGGGCAAATCCAGGATTACTTACCAGTAATTTGTTCCTAGCCTCTATCTTCTCCTTCAGAGTTGGCACATGTACTTCTGTGATGACTTGAGGATCCAGTGAGATCATTTCCGGTTGAATCTGTGAAGAGAAAAATGGCAAAGGATTAGAATAGAGTTGATTTCAATTCACACCCTAGTGGTACAGTAAGAAAGGTGGGTAGAGTAAGCATCATTCAGACAGAGTAGAATATGTTTGAAATAAACTCAACTGAACTGAATATGTTTTGAAATTTTTATTTATTAC
>NW_007477499.1:0-306 GCF_000475195.1 Diaphorina citri
CTTTGATAGGTATTAAGTTTATTTATTTTTATTTCGTTTTTGTTTCATTTATGCTTTCATCTCGAAATGCTTTCCTATTTTTCTAGGACGTAAGTAGTAAGCAGGTACTATACGACTTTTCGCTCTCGCAAGGACCACACTAATCCCACAACAAAAACGCGGCACCCTTTATTTTGTGCTGAAATAATTGCGCAAAGCCGACGGATAAACTTAAATAAGGTGAAAAGCAGCTCGCATAACACACAATTTGGTTTTATTAGGCTCTACTGTTGTTGTTTCACATGTCTATGGTATTAACTAAAGGAG
>NW_007477500.1:0-306 GCF_000475195.1 Diaphorina citri
TATTTTATTTTGAAAAATACAATCCAAACGTTGAAAAATTCCAATCTGGACTCGCATTATGAGGAGACCTAAAATTGTGATTCTGCCAAACTGATACCAATTTTGATAGAATCCATACAGGTGTCATTCCTCGTTGGCATTTTCCGAATCAGTCGTTACCCATTACATTGGGGGTCTTTTCTGACGAAATTCCTCTGTACGGAATCCAGTACATAGGACTATTGCACGCCAAAACAATGCGTTGATAAATTAGCAACTAATAAAGCGAATCGTGAGACTGCCGAAAATAATAAACAAAAGAATTTA
>NW_007477501.1:0-306 GCF_000475195.1 Diaphorina citri
GCGCGACAAAAATCGCATAGTGGAAACGTGTCGCGCGACACGAAAAAAAGTCGTGCGACCATGCGACTTCTATCCTTTTAAGGTGGATTTCCACCAACGCGACCTCTGTCGTGCGACAAAATCGCGCGACAATGTCGCGCGACGTCACCTGTTCTTTCCTATTTCTTTTTTTCTAAATTTTGATTTTTCTTTCTAGCTAATGTGTCTACTATAATTAGAAAACTGAATGAGGGAAAAATCACTGATAGACATTGGTGCTTTGAGCAATTCACACAAAATTCAATTGATTAAATAGGTATTGGATTT
>NW_007477502.1:0-306 GCF_000475195.1 Diaphorina citri
TTTTTCTAGAGTCAAATTCTCAAATGAGGATAAAATTTCAAACCTTGGCTGGGATTGAACCCACGCCCTCTTGTTTACCAGGCGAGCGTCTTGACCACTACGCCACTAAGGCAGGTTGTTTAAATTAGACTTATCAAGTAATTTTTACGTACCTACCCTGGTTCGTGGAAATATTTTGACGTTAAAATATGATTTAGAGAAGGACCCAATCAGTTTTGAATCGCCCTATACCTATATATCTATTTGTACATAGCTTTATACCTACTTTCCATTACAATTCACTCATACAATATGCTAGCTTGGTGG
>NW_007477503.1:0-306 GCF_000475195.1 Diaphorina citri
GGGGGAGGGATTTTAAATAAAACAGCATCCCCGGCAAAGTTCCGCGCGGAAAACTTTACAGCGAAATGTTGGAACTTTATCGTTAGTCGGAACTGATGACGCTATATCTTTAAGAAAGTTTACAATAGGGATATGTTATTGTGGTGGGGATAATAGGTAGTTGAGAGAATAGGAAAGTTCTAAGACTTGTGAGGTGGCAGTCACAACAGATTCTCATTAATTTCTTTCATGTGAACAAAAAGTTTGTTTAAATTGCACATTACTGTATTAAAAGAAACCCCAGATACTTGTACGTAGGGTAAGTGT
>NW_007477504.1:0-306 GCF_000475195.1 Diaphorina citri
CCAAAGTATGGAAAAGTATTTACAATTCCATATTTCGATATGATTCGCCCAAATTCAAAATTCTGCTTTTCCATTGGCTATTACACTTGTAAGATACCCCTCCACACCCCGGCGATTCAGGGCACTGGCAATATCCTACATTGCTTATACATCCTATATTAGATTAGTAATAGTTAAAATAGTTAGAAACAACTATTTTCTAATATCAACCTATTTTGAACTAACTATTAACTATTTCTAAGCCAAACACATGCATACACTTCTCCCATTCTCTTCCATTCCTTTCTTTCCCATACTACTCTTCTC
>NW_007477505.1:0-306 GCF_000475195.1 Diaphorina citri
TAACAAAAATATCATTTGTACCTCCTATAATGCAAGTAATTGTATCTTTTCCTACCTTATCTGGGTCTATTACATTTATCTTTGACCTTACTACCTGGCTTACAAATTACTTTAACATGACATTTGTTGGGTACATAATTCTTGAATACATCACCAATTCCTCTACAGTGACTGTCACCAACTACAAGCATTCTCCTGTAGGTAGATATCTTATCCTGTTTCTTCGTGACAGCTGCAGGAGTAGGATGAGAAGTTACAGGAAGCGATGGTTTTGGTACAGGTGCTGTAGATGTTGAGGGTATTGAA
>NW_007477506.1:0-306 GCF_000475195.1 Diaphorina citri
CCATTTGTTGATTTTGACAAAATACTATGAAGCCAAACAAAAGATTCGAGAAGTACCTACGCGTATTCTTTTGTTTGGGAAATTACATTTTAACATGTAACTCAGAAGGGGTTTCGAAAACTGTCGAGTTTTCCTGTGCTTACACTTCGAATGTGTATCAGTCAACAGGTAGGTATAGAAATCGAAAATTTGTATTCACCTCTACTACCTAGTTTTTTTGGAAGCAATATTGAATTTAATGTGACACTAGGTACCTACCTGGAAAATTTTTATTTTGTTTTAAAGAACAAGAGTGGATTTGACGAT
>NW_007477507.1:0-306 GCF_000475195.1 Diaphorina citri
ATTCAGTTGATGAGTCAGATCCTAAAACGTGTAACTCTCTCTTGAACCCTCTATGGACGAAAGGAATTTGAACTCTTGCTCCTAAAACAAGTAACTCACTCTTCAAATATGGGTATAGGGAGTTAGGCCCTGACTCATTTATTCCCTGAAACATGCAGCTCACTCTCAAACTCCCTATGGATGTAAAGGGTTAAAGATTCATTGACTGAGTAGTTCACTGAAAAGAGAAGTTCTTTTTTCTAACTCACTCTCTCTTTACACATGTCCTGTCCCGGAATAAGTACGCGTCAGATTGCGATGTTTCTG
>NW_007477508.1:0-306 GCF_000475195.1 Diaphorina citri
GAATTCAAAGGAAAGCGATTGAGGCTGAAATTAGAGTGGAGCGGAGTACATAATGCATCGAGCAGGTAAAGAGAAGTGACGACTTTAAGCGGCAATGAACTGAGAGCAAGCCAGCCTAGTTAGCTTAGTTGGTAGTGCGTCTGCCTTGTAAGCGCTAGGCCGCGGGTTCGATTCCCGCCCGGGGCGGATTTTATCCTGATGGGATAATGTTCGTTCTCGGAACGGCTAGCTTTTTCCTATCCTGTCTTCCTTCTCTCTTCGATTTCGGGTTGATAAGACCATAGCAGTTACAGTTCCCTCTGTCAA
>NW_007477509.1:0-306 GCF_000475195.1 Diaphorina citri
GTAGACAACCTTCTGCTGGTCCATTTTATGAAAGGGATGGTTGGTAAACTCGTAAGTAAGGTTCAATAGGGTCATCGGTTGTTGAAGTCCTATGTCACTGCTACCTGATAAGGGATGGTTACTTCCTTGAAACGATCTCCGAGCGTCCTCAAGGGTTAACAAACAGTTTTGCACGATCCTGTATGTAGACCCGGGTCTTGTAAACTAGAACATCATCCGCAGCGAATGATCCACCAATTTGAGACCAAGTCAAAACTTTTTGGAAACAGAGAGTTTTTGCAACCAAAATTTGCTTCCCGTTAACTG
>NW_007477510.1:0-306 GCF_000475195.1 Diaphorina citri
AAGATGACGCCCCATCGAAATCGTTTAGGGTTTCCGTTCTTCACTGTATTAGGCTAAACACGGTTTTCTTTCCTCTCTTTTGATATCCTAAACTAGCCTAACCGAGTACAGAACCACAAACTCGGTTCCCGAAAGTTTACAACTTAATGTTTCCCCGTGGCGTGGGTGCAATAGTCCTTCATACTGGACTCCGCACACATGAATTTTGTCAGAATAGATCCCCGTTTCAATTTAATGTAATGTAGGTAGGTATATGTATTTACCCGTGAAATGGGGGAAAAAATCAATCTAGGTAACCAGAAATTC
>NW_007477511.1:0-306 GCF_000475195.1 Diaphorina citri
ATTCTTCTGCTTTGCCTTTTTCCATTCCCACGGGGTTAGTGTTTGTCATCATTCTCGATAAATCAGCACCAGACTGATCATATTTTAGGATGACATTTGATTTTGGCACAAATAGGTATTTTAATGTTGAATGTCCTTCCTACATCAACTCTCACTATTTGGTGAAGGAACATATTTTCTCTTTGAGATTACTCCTATACTTAAGAGGAACCCTATTGAAGACTACTGTCATAGATGTTCCATGACTATTGCTTGAGACATCCTTGAAGATATTAAACCATCAGGATATGAAATCTTTTATGAACC
>NW_007477512.1:0-306 GCF_000475195.1 Diaphorina citri
ACCACCATGACCAGATATGGATCCTTAAGACCTAATATGGATCCTTAAGACCGAACCAAGCTACTGGCAAATAATACTAACTTAATGATCGATGGAATGCGAAGAGCAATACCATTTTATACGAAAATGCCTGAGAAAGGAAAATAAAAATATCGAGTGAGGAAAAATGATTCTCACCTTGTGAGCTAATCAAGCCAACCTAAGATTGCTTTCAGACATACTCGTAGCTTGTTGTGGAATAGCAAAGGGGGAAAAGCCTATTTATTGGTGGAGATGACAGAACTACTACAATTGGTGGAGATGACA
>NW_007477513.1:0-306 GCF_000475195.1 Diaphorina citri
TCTCTTTTAACCGAGAAAAGTTTGGCTGAGAAGTATTGCCACATTTGGGTCGATGCTGATTTTCAATTGGCGACGATTATTTAGCAAAATCGACATTTATTTCAGCCCTTCTGATTCAGGAGTTTTGCACTTGACCTCGTGAGGACGGTTGAGTACCTGCTTGCATGTGAATAGAGTGAGTTTTCTAGAGATCTCTAATGTTTGATTGTCGGGTTTAGTTCCTGATGGACTTTTTGAGACATCTTACCCTAGAAATGTGGTACATTGTTGAGTTTTGTGAGTTTGACTTGGGAGGCTGCTACTTCA
>NW_007477514.1:0-306 GCF_000475195.1 Diaphorina citri
CCTCTTCACAAAACCATAATTAAAAGACATTATATATATTTAAGTTCGATTCTATTGAATACCATGCCCGATGATCTAGCCAACATTCCATCAATTCTATTAAAAAAACGTTTAAAGCCTTTATTCATAGAGTTTTTAAAAACAGATAATTGTCTTCACATAAGGAACAACTACTTGTGTTAATCTTTTCATTAAAAATGAAATAATCACTGTGTTAATCTTTTCATTAAAAATGAAATAATCACTCATATTTGATATATTTTTGGATGGAAAAAAATAATAATAATAAAATAAAATAATAAAAAA
>NW_007477515.1:0-306 GCF_000475195.1 Diaphorina citri
TTTTTTCTTGAACTCCTCCTCGAGTTCTAACAAAAACGTCCTGCTTGAACTTTTCCAGTCAGAAGTCAAAGACCCGAATCTTCTCTCGCCCTCGGCCGCTATTCAGCACCCATCTGCTGATCCAGATGACGAAACTTCGTTCAGCAGCCGCCCCTCTTCCTCCCATGATTCAGCAAAAACCGTACTGACAGCCGTGGCCCAGGTGCACACTAACAAAGGTCTGGACGTGAGTAGCGAAGAGGAAATTGGAGCAGGAGCGGAAGTTTTGGATCATGATGAGAAAGAAAGGTAATGTGTGTTAGTGTA
>NW_007477516.1:0-306 GCF_000475195.1 Diaphorina citri
AAAGGCACATTCTTAAACATCCATGGCTATCCAAGAACGGAATGTATGGTTGGAAAATTTTAGGCCCCAGCTGGGATTCGAACCGAGTACCTCTGGATTGAGTCAGTGCTCTTGACCATTCGACCACAGGAATAGGCCCGCTTCTCTCTACAAGCTCTATGCTATGCTCTCCGCTCCATTCTGTTCCTAGCAACATTCAGCGTATTTCAACTCTTTTACAGTTAATGTTTCTTTTCTTCATTTCCAGATTTGTGCGCCTTCAAAGCTATGTCCAATGAAAATTGACCGAAGAAAATCCGCCTCCTA
>NW_007477517.1:0-306 GCF_000475195.1 Diaphorina citri
ACATATGTATAGAATACAGACATAGCGTCACTCTACATAAACATGTGAATTGTGTATCTACAGGGTGGTACTCAAAGATATGGTACATGGGTGACCCATACTCCCATACTGAATGTCTCATAGAGTAATAAAAAAACTCATCAAGATACGAAACCTTCAAGAGTTTTTGTAAAATTATCCCAATACCTACTTTGCAGTGAACATCGAAAACTTTAATGCTCTTCTTCTAAAGAAAACTTGATTTTCGTCATTAGCATTAGCCTCTTTTTGAATAAACAATTCAATTATTATTTTATGTTCCGAGGT
>NW_007477518.1:0-306 GCF_000475195.1 Diaphorina citri
AGAGAGAGAGAGTTTGAATGTAACCTAATTATTTATAAGCCATAAAAAGCTGTTCTACAGCCTCGGTTATACAGGCCACGTAACTTACATGCAAGTGGCATGTAACTTGCATGCAAGTTGAATACACACATTATACAACTAAGTAGTTATAAATTGAACCACAACAGATTGCTGGGAATTTATTTTCTCCACACTATTGATTCCCTGAAGTCCAACCCATTTTCTAAAATAAAGGGTAAAAAAGTTAGATTTTTCTTGAAGGACTTTAATATAATTTTTCTCTATGTTTTGAGATTTATTTCTCTC
>NW_007477519.1:0-306 GCF_000475195.1 Diaphorina citri
GTAGTATAGGTACCCAATATGAATGGTAGTTGCAAACTGACCTCAGTACAATTAAGTAGTCAGTTCAGTTGATTGTTGATTGATCCAAGTCTGAAACCTTTTGAGGACCTCAGGAGTTATCTGTGTGGTTACCTTGACCTTCATGTTGTCCTGATTACAGATATCAAAGCACACCTATCAATAGAACCATGGGAGAAAAGTGTGAATTTTGTGAGGAAATACAGAGACAGCACAGAGAGTCCACCTACAAAACACCAACCCTGAGTAAAACAGGGAAAATTCTTCTTGCTTTATCAGGTAATTTGA
>NW_007477520.1:0-306 GCF_000475195.1 Diaphorina citri
TCAAACAGAAACTGAAAATCAAATGGAACAAATAAAATAATAGACTCATGAGTAGACGGCAAGTACTAGGCGAGGTTAGCGCTGGAGGCGTTCCCTACCACCTAACCCTTAGAGCCCCATGATTATGAGGTCAAATTCTCAAATAAATGAGGATAAAATTCCATGCCTCGGCTGGGATCGAACTACGTCACCGATACAAATCAAGAGCCTTAGTACTGGGAACAGGTCTTCTTTTACACTTGCCATACTTCATTCATCTAGATTGCCAGCATAGAGCTGAAAAGTCCTTTTCTTGCCAGCAGTTTC
>NW_007477521.1:0-306 GCF_000475195.1 Diaphorina citri
TAATAAACCCTAATACCGAATTATTACTTTGGTTATTGGAGGTACACTTGGGCAAAATAAAATTCCTTTAGAGGTGACCATTCTAAATATGCACTTCCATAATAGGATATAAAATCCCTTATAATTACTTACATACCTAGGTACACTTGAGGTAGGTACCTACCTACAGAATTGATAATATCTACCTACTATATTAAGTATCTACAGGTACCTATGCATGAACTATGTATTTAAATTTAATATTATCTACCTATTTACCTATGTGCCTTCCAAAAACCAAGTTCAGAGAGTCAGCAATGATAGCAC
>NW_007477522.1:0-306 GCF_000475195.1 Diaphorina citri
AGAAATATAAATAGGTGTCAAAGTTCACCCGAAATACAATAATAGGTACCTACTACCTAACTACTACACAGATATATTCGGAGTAAAACACACGAAATGTAGGAAGATCATATTTTTTTAATAAAACGTCGATATGAGGATGTTTATTAAAATGAGTTTACTATTTGTAGGTATAACTGATAGTTAAAGTTTATTGTATTCCCCATTTTGCATCAAAAGTTACAATAAACTTCAATAAAAAAAATACTCATTCAGTTTGTCCCAGAAATTCTTCCCGACAGGCGACCCCTTGCTTTTGACTGGTTG
>NW_007477523.1:0-306 GCF_000475195.1 Diaphorina citri
TAGAAAGAATCAGCATAAGATTTTTTCAGACTCGTATCATTAATGTGGAGTTGCTGTTTCATTCCCAAGTACTTGTAAAGGTACCTTTACACTGGGGCAACCTAACCTAGCAACAGGCAACTGCGACCTGCGGCGGATTGCTTGTTGCTGGTTGCCTGTTGCTAGGGGACTCTGGGCAACCATGCCGCATGCGGCGTAGTCATTTACACTGAAGCAACAACAGGCGATCAAATTTTGATGGCAATAGTCGCAAAGTTCTGCCATTCCGGCGATTCAGTAAAGCCAAAAACTTCTAATGAGAGAATA
>NW_007477524.1:0-306 GCF_000475195.1 Diaphorina citri
TCTTAAAAGATAATACCGATCTGCTGCTGGTATAAGTTGAGCTTGGTTGAAGTTTACCTCTTAGAAATCTTAGCTTAGGCAATTCGGTTGATTTCCAAAATTCTCAACAGAAAGTTAGACCCGAAATAGAAAGAAAAAAAAATAAAAAATGAAAGTAAATTTCATACAAATTATTCTAACCAAAAGGCGCGATTAATGCCTAAGGCCTAAGGGATTCTCTTCCATCGGACCCCAATTTATCTTCCATGGCCGGATTAGTCCAAGCGTTAAACCTAAACCGAGATTTTTCTCTTCTGCGCTTGACAC
>NW_007477525.1:0-306 GCF_000475195.1 Diaphorina citri
ATTGGAATTTATAAATCACAATGAATTAGAATGGAGACTTGAATAACATTACTGTCTCTCTCTTAGATCGTTTTACCCTGAAGTCGTTGGTTTGAATCCCAAATTCATAACTAAAAGTACTCACCATACGTGCTACATTCCTCATCATTGAGTAAGGATTGAGTTTCCTTTTCTTCAAGTGTTTCTTCCGACTTGTTTACATCGTCACTAAGTTCACCAGTTTTACTGTGTTCACTATTGCTTCTATCTTTACTTTCCGTATGAATAGTGCTTTCCGTCTCATCAACCTCCATACTATTTGTCTCA
>NW_007477526.1:0-306 GCF_000475195.1 Diaphorina citri
TTATTGACAGCCAAGTTACTAATGGTGTCCATGTAGACACCTACTTAAGTTACCAATCATATTCTAATTTATTATAGTACTCTTATCTACAGTTCTCCACACAAAAATCTTGCATCTACTCATACAAGTCATCATGAGTACCACACTCGAATTAAAAATGGGATGTAAAGTTCACCATCACAAGAGAATAAGACAAAACCGTATGTACCTATAATAAAAGAAAAACCAACAAGTAATGGATCTTGGTAGTTTTAAATATTAATCTATCAACTTATTCTGAATTTACAACGGAGAGATGTTATTGGA
>NW_007477527.1:0-306 GCF_000475195.1 Diaphorina citri
ATCAGCCTCCTCGTTGGCTTGATAGAAAGTAGCGCGCCTGCCTTGAACCACCAATCTCCAGATCCGAGCTTACCACTACACCACGGAGGTTGGTGAGCCAGCCTAGATAGGTTGGAGTATAAATAACGCGTCTGCCTTGTAAGCGCTAGACCGATTTCCATCCGAGGAGAACTTTATCTTAAACAGATAAGGTTTGTTCTCGGAACAGCTGACTTTCTCTTCTTCTGTCTTCCTTTGCTCTTCGCTTTCGGGACGATAAGAGATTCGTAGAAGCTTTAAGGCTCGGATTGGGCTTTTTGTGAATGG
>NW_007477528.1:0-306 GCF_000475195.1 Diaphorina citri
AATTAGGTACCTATCCTTTTCTTCACATGGTGGTGTAATCTTTGAGAAAATATCTATTGTTTGTATCTTATCATAGATCACTTAGTCACAGGACAAGGAAATTTATTCAATATCATTCTAAGGAATACTCTTATGTCGAGTTCCTAGAATACTTGGAGTGGAGATCAGAGATGTGTAATAGCCCCAGGGCCCCTAGACATTCCGCTTGGTTGAATGAAATGATTACACGTAGGCTCAAATCTTCTATCTTCTCGATACTTTCGTACTTCGAAATGGTCCAAGTGAAAGAATCTCTTCATGAGATCC
>NW_007477529.1:0-306 GCF_000475195.1 Diaphorina citri
TATTAGCTCCTTAGTATTTTCTATTGGACAATAATTAACAATTAAAGTCTTGAGTAGAAGGTGAACTAATTTTATTAGTGTTAGAATATCTCCAGTTAATCTAATTTCCAGTTACCTAAGTCTTTGATAAAACCAGATCAAATATAAGTCCACTCAATATTTTGTTAATTACTGTCCAAGTTTTTTCACTCTTGATATCTTCTCTTCCCTAGTGCTAATATTGAGACTCTCTCTATTTTCTACATCTACACCATGTTGTTTCTTCTTGTTTCTACAACTTGTCTGAGAAAATACACTCAATTCCTA
>NW_007477530.1:0-306 GCF_000475195.1 Diaphorina citri
TGCGGAATACGTATTTGAAAAAAAAAGTCCCGAGCCTGAGCCGCCTACGGCGGCCAATTTTCGACCAAAAATTTCCTAGGTATCTTTAAATACTCCCCGTGTAATGAGGGATCATTAAAAAGTGTCCAAAATCGACCGCCTACGGCGGCCAATTTTCGACCAAAAATTTCCTATCTTAAAATACTCCCCGTGTGATGAGGAATCATCTAACTAAAGTATGAAAAAAAGTGATTTTTTTTTTTTTTTTTGAAAATTTTTCTAAGTCCGAAGTTCGAAGCAACATTGACTTTGGTTGATATCTGGATG
>NW_007477531.1:0-306 GCF_000475195.1 Diaphorina citri
ATCAATCCTATTCTGTACAACATCATGAGCTCCAAATTCCGCAAAGGGTTCAAGAAGTTGATCGGTATTCGCCATGTGAACAATCGCAAGTTCACCTACACAGGCACGCTGACCACGACGCTAAATTCTTCACATCAGAGTTCCACAAGGAGGTTGTTGATGACACAGAAGTCAACGCCGAACCTCTACAATGATGACAACAGCTTCAAGAACAAGAACTTGTATCGACAAAGCACGGACAGTATGTTGTTCGATAGGAGCAAAAACAAAAACCTTCTCCTGTTGAAGAATTCGGGAAGTTTTCAA
>NW_007477532.1:0-306 GCF_000475195.1 Diaphorina citri
TTAGGAAATTGCTTGGGTGAATTTTTAAGTACTCAAGTTTTAAGTGCATAAATTTTTAATTGGGTTTTAAGTGCATACCGAGTAATTTTATGCTTTCTTTAACCCCAGTGTTATACCTACTAGGAATTCCAAGTTCTAAAGGTAAGGTGACCTGAGGTGTTTAGATTAAAAATAATATAACTTGTACAGCTTGGAATATCTTCAATTCTATGACAGATTTAAATTTGCCCAGGAAATATTTTTGTGGACCCACCAAGATGGATTGTATTTCTGATAAATATTCCTGTGTTCAACTTACACACACAA
>NW_007477533.1:0-306 GCF_000475195.1 Diaphorina citri
TTTTTCGGCTCTGTGCTTGGAGTTCGGGGTGCACTCAGCCTTATGAGGACAATTGAGTAGCTACTTTAATCGAGTAGCGACCGGTTGCGGCATTACCAGTGTAAATTAATGATATGACTAGATGAAAATCGTAAAGGAGGCACTTAGTAATGCTGTGGTACCCACAAAAGTTGTGAAAAAGATCTCTGATTTACCACAAAATATATTCATGGTTTGATTTGATAAATAAAACTAATTTGGGCTACTAACATTCAGAGTCATGTCCTCTATAAAGATATAAACAGCCTTAAAAATCCACTCTATTCA
>NW_007477534.1:0-306 GCF_000475195.1 Diaphorina citri
GCCCAGATAGTCACCCATTTGGATACCAGCCATGGCAATGTTGCTTAACTTTAGTGATCTATTGGGAACTTCAATTCAACAAGTGAGAATAAAATTGACAAATGCCTAAATTGTATTACATCGTAGGTTGTAAGAAATTGTAAATGCAGCTGCAAGCCTGCATTTGTTGCAGCTGCAAGCCAAAAGAAAGAAATGGAGCTGCAAAAATAGCCTACAACTTTGTTTCACTTGAGGCTTACCATGAAATCCAATCCATTTGACAATATGGTAGCGAACAATTAAACAGAAATAAGAAAGAAATATGTT
>NW_007477535.1:0-306 GCF_000475195.1 Diaphorina citri
TAACGGATATTGAGCGTATAATGAATATCCAGTAATAATAATAATAATTAAAAAAAAAAAAAAACTAACGCTAATTTCAATAATAATGAGAAATATGCGTCAGGCCAAAGAATTTTTACACGGGCTGCATTCACACGTATTACTCACTGTCTACAGTCTACATGATGAATTGCCCTGGGCAATACTGGCTTGGGCATCTGTATGCCAAGTTCACACACCTCACGTGACCTCGTGAATGGGTTGTACCCATAGGTAAACAAAACGATAGAAATGAGCTACCTATGAAAAAAAAAAAAAAAAAAAAAG
>NW_007477536.1:0-306 GCF_000475195.1 Diaphorina citri
CATTCAACGTAAAGGAGCACAACAGAAGAAATGCCAAATGTACCAAAGGTTACCTATGTCTATTTGTTTGTCTAAAAAACGAATATCGCCAGAATATTTGACCCCATGGGTTGGCTTGCGCCCCTCATTTTTGGGGCCAAGCATCTTCTTCAGTTGTTATGTGAGCTCTTCTATCGAATATCGCCAGAATATTTGACCCCATGGGTTGGCTTGCGCCCCTCATTTTTGGGGCCAAGCATCTTCTTCAGTTGTTATGGCGCGATAATTACGATTGGGATGAACCGCTTTCTTCTGAATATATTTCCT
>NW_007477537.1:0-306 GCF_000475195.1 Diaphorina citri
GGCAGCTCGGCAGCGCTGCCGGGTCGCGCTGCCCGGCAGCTAGGATCGGAATGCCACCTTTAGTTGTGCTGTGATATCTTCAAAAGTTGTGAAAAAGCTCTCTACTTTACCACAAAGATTCACGATTTGTTTTTGATTTGTTTTTTGATTTTGTTTGATTTGTTTTTGTGGAATAGCCCTCTAGCTTTCCAATCTTATAATCTCACTTCTCAAAAAGTTCTTTCTTGACATAAACCCGAATCTGCCCCTTTCGCTTTCCCAGGAGCTCGGAGCGGAAGGACATGTCCGAGGACATCACCAGCAGCG
>NW_007477538.1:0-306 GCF_000475195.1 Diaphorina citri
ATTACTTTCCTTCCTATAGGATAAGGAAAGTAAAAAGGGTCTTAGTTTAGACTTTTGTAGCACCCTATGTAAATTATTAGATAGACAGGGGACAGGGGGTTGAACCGCCCTGTATATATTAGTAATGGGATAAGGACAGGGGGGGAGGGGGCGTCACGGGTACACTCTGTAATATGAGATGATAGCAGGAGGAGAGGGGGGGAGAGAAGGGGAGCAGTAGTAATATTCATAGTTTAAAGACCCATTCCTTTACAAGGAAATGTAGAAGCAGTTGTCGTCATATTCCATCTGAAATCACAACACAGA
>NW_007477539.1:0-306 GCF_000475195.1 Diaphorina citri
TGTACCCACTTGAAGTGCTTCTACTTCTCACAGAAATTATTATTATCATTGCCACTTAAATAATATTTTTTATACCTAAGGTATTTACGATATTTATTTGCGCTAACCAAGCTGTTTCCTTACTATTTAGACCTATCTACCTACTTGAACATACTTTCTTCTTTGTTCCTCTTATTCTCTTTCTTGTTGCTCTTATTATTGACATCCCAATCTATATTTATTTTTATTAGTTAGCTCCCATGGCGTAGTGGTCACTGCGCTCGCCTTGCACGCGGGAGACCCGGGTTCGATTCCCGGCGGGGTCAA
>NW_007477540.1:0-306 GCF_000475195.1 Diaphorina citri
GTAAATCAATGAAGAAGAAAATCAATTACCTACCCATCTAGATACTTGAAGATTGAGGAATTCAATGCTAGTAATTAACATTTTAACAAATTAACATTAAATAGATCGTTTATTATATGTATGTAGGTACTTTAATAAATTATGAATGATGATACTCACATTAGGAGAATTAGAACTGCCTACTTATTAATTGCTAATAATAAAATTATGAAAATATTATGAACAGTATAGGTAACTTTCATATTTCATACGTTCCTGTGTAATGAGACTAATGAGCAATTATAATTTTATTGACTACCTTCGATA
>NW_007477541.1:0-306 GCF_000475195.1 Diaphorina citri
GATATTGTGTACCCCCAGGTTACCTAGAACAAAATGTAAACAATATTAAAATGATACAATGTTTAGACAGAACAAGGTTCGGGTGAGGTTGGACGGACAAGGTTTGGGAGAAGCTAGAGAAGGGATGAAGTTGATAGACTTTTGGCCTGACAATGGTGAATTCTGCTTGAGCGAATGAAGTGAATTTTAAGTTTTAATTCGACTATTTTGCGTTTGGTTTGTCTGTCTTTTTGTTTGTTTTGGAAAAATATTCGTTCTGCCTGTCTGACTTTGAGGAAATTTTGTCGAGAACGTTCTTTCAGAAAA
>NW_007477542.1:0-306 GCF_000475195.1 Diaphorina citri
GAGAAAGCCAGCCGTTCCTAGAACGAACCTTCTTTGCTTGTTTACCAAAATGTCCGCTGCTTGAAGTAAGTTAGGTACTCTATGGTACTCTATGTAACTTATGAAGTGATGTTATCAAATGAAGGTAAGGAAGGAATGGAGAGAGAGAGAGAAAGGGGGAGAGAGAGAGAGGGAGAGAGAGAGAGGGGGGGGGAGAGAGGAAGAGAGTAAAATAGATAGGAACAGAGTGACAGACAGACGACACCGAAGCGAATACAATAGCCCGTCCCTTATACCTTTTTTTATTACTATTGTAATAATAAAGGA
>NW_007477543.1:0-306 GCF_000475195.1 Diaphorina citri
CCCTGGTATTCCTCTGAACGAGATATTCACCGCAGCTGGTGATGATCTGCTAGCTGTTATTTCTTCTCTACTCTGTCTAAATCCGACCAAACGGGCCGACTGTACGGCAACCCTCAAGATGGATTACTTTAAGTAAGTAATGGAAGTAATTCCAAGTCTAATAATAGATCAGTTGTGCTTACTTGGGTGATGTTTCAAAGTCATAGAGCAGGAAAAATGAGGACCAAAGGATTTTTTCTTTTTCTTCTACGACTTCTAGATACCGAGATAAATCGATTTAAAAAATACCGGTAAATCGTAAACTTT
>NW_007477544.1:0-306 GCF_000475195.1 Diaphorina citri
TCCTTAATCGTAATCACGCGTGTAGACATTAAAACATAACAAATAGTCATGTACATTAACACATACATAACAAACTGTCATGTACAAATATACAAGCTCTTCAACTGTACATAAACCTATAAATAAGTACATAATAGGTAAGTAGGTATTTACATAAACCTATGAATAAGTACATAAGAACTAGTACAATAGGTACTAAAATGTACCCTCTATTCTGGTGTGTTTTTTAGAGGTAGATGTAGGGACAGGATATTACCAATAATTAATTTGACCAATTAATTGTTTCCGGAACTCTGAATTTTGGAC
>NW_007477545.1:0-306 GCF_000475195.1 Diaphorina citri
GGTATATTCTATTCCTTGTTCGTTCAATGCTCCTATTTGGGTACTGTCCCATTTGCGTTACAGGAAGATCCACTTGAACCAGTTCGTACGAACACACGGAGTGGTGACCAGCACGACCGGAGTACTACCCCAGCTGTCAGTGGTCAAGTACGATTGTAACAAGTGTGGCTTTATCTTGGGGCCGTTTACGCAGAGTCACGAGTCTGAAGTCAAACCAGGTAAGTAGGATCGTTCTCGGAACGGCTGGCTTTCTCCTATCCTGTCTTCCTTCTCTCTTCGATTTCGGGACGATGAGACCCTAGCAGT
>NW_007477546.1:0-306 GCF_000475195.1 Diaphorina citri
CGATTACAAATCTTTTAAGGGCTTTCTTTCTGTTGTTCTCGTGATGACCCAGCTCGTATTTGGGGAGAGAAACCATCTTCTCTTCTAGCCCATCTGAGTATACATGAAATAAAACCCAGAATATTTTACAAATAGTGAAGAAGTAGGTATATGTTTATCATTTCAACCTACCTAGTCAAGGTGGACCTTCACAAAGTTACAAAATCTTCAATCTATCGTTTGATTATACATGCTTAAGCTATCTAATAAAATTTCAGCAGAGAGAAAAAGATGGAGAGAGAAGAGAGAGAGAGAGAGAGAGAGAGA
>NW_007477547.1:0-306 GCF_000475195.1 Diaphorina citri
TAATCATGTTGAAGGTTAGGTCCTCAGAGATGAGCACAATAAACTCTCATTACCTGCTCTCACGTGAGATTGCCAAGTCCTTTCACCTCGAGACCTCAGATGTTCAGATCTGATATTATTTAGTCCAAGATTAAGCCATAGTTTGACAGGAACGCATAAATAATGCATTAGCATGTAGAGTTTGTATGTTTTTTCTTTCAGTCGTGTTTTGCGAATCTTGGCGAGTTCAATGGGTAACAATAACCTATCTAGCCTACTTTAGTTACCATTCAAACCAGAGCTTCACTACAAGACTAGGTACAACAA
>NW_007477548.1:0-306 GCF_000475195.1 Diaphorina citri
GTATCCACCATGCATGTATTCATAAGAGGGTTCTTCACTATCAAAAAAGTCTTCCGAGGAGAAATCTGAATTCATATGTAAGGATAGAATTAACAAATTGAACGTTACAATTTACATAAGAAAGATGAATGTATGAAATAATACACGGCTGTGTTGATACCAGGGGCCTTCACAGCATGTGCTTCTTCTCTGTACATTTCAATAAACCAATGAATTTATGAAAATAACTTAAATGGCTCGTAAAACTCGGATTGATAGTAAATACGATAGAAAAAGAGAGCGAATGTTTTTTATGAGAGGAAAAAA
>NW_007477549.1:0-306 GCF_000475195.1 Diaphorina citri
CCCCCCTGATTTGTCTCCACGCCCCCCAGTTTGAGAACCTCTGCATTAGACATTACTGGTACCATCTTCTTCTTGTTCTTCAATATCATAAATATTATTATTGGGGATTCTATTATGAACCTTGCCTTGAAATCGATTGCCATTGGCATCACGATTTTGGCTAATCACTCAGCTTGATGCGTAATCATTAGGGCGTAATCACGCCTTAATTGTTGGATAGGTCAATCCGGATTGATTGGTCAGTTTTGGCCCAGAAATTTTGAGTATTTGTAGAGAAATTTGAGTATCAATTTTTTTTTTTTTTTT
>NW_007477550.1:0-306 GCF_000475195.1 Diaphorina citri
AAATTTTGTGCTTCCCATTCGACACGTGTTGTCGACCTCTCCTCCTTGCTTCCTCCTCCTCATCTTCTTCCTCTCTCTCTATTATACAATTTTCAACGTATGAAGTCTTCAACATAACTGTACTGTACCAGAGAGCGAAAGAGAGAGGGAGGGAGGAAGGGAGAGTGGGAGAGAGAAAGCTGAAATCTGCCAAATATGCTTGGAATGTGCTCAGTCCCCCCCTCTATCTCTCTCTCATCCCCAGCTTGTAATACATTGTTTATTATTATTATCTACCTTGTTTTTATTCATATACACAGAGAGCCC
>NW_007477551.1:0-306 GCF_000475195.1 Diaphorina citri
CGTGCTTTTTTATTTTATTCAATGCACTTCCGAATATTTTTGATACTACCTTACATATATTTAATTACAGTGTGTTCACAAAATTAATGGTGCGCGGTAGGAGTGATTTATTATTAATTTGAACTCTCATGTAGACACATACTACACAGGTATCTACACCGTATTTTTTGTTACATACTATGAATGAGTCTTTAGGGACGTCTAAAGCTGTGTCCACACTTATAGAAAAGTCCACACTCATAAAAAACCGGGAACCTGCTGGCTTAAAAAAGAGAGGAAGAGAGAGAGAGAGAGAGAGAGAGAGGG
>NW_007477552.1:0-306 GCF_000475195.1 Diaphorina citri
TCATAAGATACCAGTTAAATGTTTAAATAAATTCTGCACGTTGGTACACTATACTGACTATACTCAGGAAGGAGGACTGCCTCATTCTAAAAATAAATTTCAAATTCTAGACAGATAATATAGGAAAAATCAGATTTTTTCTACCTTTAATATCAGAAAAGAAATTTTGTTTCAAAACTATAACAAACCAATTAATAATTTTATTACTATTATTTTATTTCTTTTTATCTGAGCAGCAAGCCCTCCCTGCTTGATGAGCCTGAGGGAGTGAAGGCCGTGCTGCAATACCTAAAGCTCATCGGCTTT
>NW_007477553.1:0-306 GCF_000475195.1 Diaphorina citri
TAATACGAGGTTACAGATTTTTGTGAGTGGATTAATGTACGTGTGGGTTGGTCTGGAGTTCCAGGGTACGATAAAAGATTTCGAGAGTATATGAAAGTTTATGAAGAAAGATTGCCAAGAACTTTCAGCTCAGCATGCTCAAATCATAAGGCATAAGGTAGATACATATGGACCACTATAAGGAGCTGAAATGTTCAGGACTATTTCTACTGTATTTATCACCCATGCCTATGAGTGCAGACTCCAATCTTAAACAAAGGCAAATTCCAGGATAGGTCAAAACACGGAAACTCCAGGATAGGTCAA
>NW_007477554.1:0-306 GCF_000475195.1 Diaphorina citri
AAATAAATAAATAAAAAATCATCTAATGTGAATTATTTGTTTTATTTTGTTATGGCTGAACAACACCAAAGTCTTACATTTCGTATTCATGTACCCAAGTGATAATTACAATTAGATACCAAGGTAAATGAAAATTTGAGGTCTAAGAAAAAAAGGACCACTTTCTCTATACTGTTTTCTATCGGCCCTTCATTCCTGGAACTCTTCATTTAGGAGGAAGATGATGGTATACTTACTTCTGCTGGCGAGGAAGATTTCGATGGCAGTGTTTTGCAGCAGATATCTTCGCGAGAAGATAGCTCGAAT
>NW_007477555.1:0-306 GCF_000475195.1 Diaphorina citri
TCGCAATATCCTAAGCAAACAATGTATCATTGTATCAGCATCAGGATATCAGGGGTAGCTGGGTATGCAACCTGCAAGCATGATATTGTGTAGACTGTAGAATATACTGATGTTAGGTATCTATTGTGTATTGGGTTCAGTGGAGGAACTATGCTTTCATGTTAAAATAATAAAATTAATGGGGGCAGCGTTGGTCCAGTGGTAACGCGCTTGCTTGCGATGCAGAAGGTCCCGGGTTCGAATCCCACCATCGACAAAAATTTATACTCGTTTTTCGATTGCAAATACTTTCAACGGGTTACTTTC
>NW_007477556.1:0-306 GCF_000475195.1 Diaphorina citri
TTCAAATTTAAACCTTCCTAGATTGCCAGCCTTTGTCAGCTGGGAAGCGCCTTCCATGTATGCGCTAGACCGCTAGATTGTAAGTTCGATTTCCGTCGCGCCGAACTTCATCCTATGAGGTTCTTCATCACAATCACAAATGATCCTCCACTTCCTCCGGCCAACATACCCATATTTCTTTACGAATATCATTCTACAAAAACTGACTCATCTTGTATCTACAGATTTTACAGGAACTAAGGTACATATCTTTACATCATTCTCTACTACATGAAGTTTTCCATCAATCTTGATTACTACCGCGTG
>NW_007477557.1:0-306 GCF_000475195.1 Diaphorina citri
GAATACTGATTCATTGAATATTCCTGAATAAAACTGGTAAAAAAGCTAAAATTCAAGGACCTTTCTCAATGTCCAGTAAAGTCGGGATAAACATTCTACTTCTGATCACTGATTACGGTCTCAAATAATTCAATGAATATATATTATCCTTTGGATTTGGCAAAAAATCAGCCTTTCCCAATCCTCCGAAACAAGTGCTAGGTTTTGCTGGAAGTAGTTCCCATTTATCTTTAGTCCCAGCTTCAACAGTGCAATGTCGTTGTTACGGAATTTCACAATTTTAATGTAGCATGAAAAAAAGGACGC
>NW_007477558.1:0-306 GCF_000475195.1 Diaphorina citri
TAAAAAAAATAAATAATAATAATCCCTGCTCCTGCTTCTTCTTCCGATTCCTGCAATGATCCGTCTGTGTAGACGTGCAGCCAATGTTCTGCCGTGTATTTACTGTTGATAGTTGACAGGGCTATGTTTTTGGCTACGTGGGGAGCGACTTTGTCTTTCTTGAATCCTTCATCAAGGTGCAATAAAGGGAAAGATTGATTGATTTTTTTTTTCAACAAAATTACTGTCTTTATTTATAAAATTCACGAGAGCTTTACTTCATTTTTACATTGTACACAGCCTTATTCTAAGCTACTAGAATGGACA
>NW_007477559.1:0-306 GCF_000475195.1 Diaphorina citri
ATCAAATATTTTACTCGATGCTTTTCAGGATTCATTGCTAGTGGACGGAGTTTCGTTCAAGAAGACATTCGCGTACGCCGGATTTGAAATGCAGCCGAAAACCTACAAGAACCCAAAGATTGCTCTGTTGAACATCGAGCTGGAACTCAAGGCTGAACGAGACAATGCTGAAATCCGATTGGACAGTGTAGAGGTACGTGAGTCAGCCTAGTTAGCTCGGTTGGTAGCGCGTCTGCCTTGTCAGCGCTAGGCCGCGGGTTCGATTCCCGCCCGGGGCGGATTTTATCCTGATGGGATAATGTTCGT
>NW_007477560.1:0-306 GCF_000475195.1 Diaphorina citri
GATTAAGATAGACATAATCCTAATGGACATAAGAGGAAATCCATCAAATATATTGGTCAATATGGTACCTATACCTACCAATCTGATTATATACCTTCCGGTCGGGAGATCTTGCTCTTTATAGAGGACATAAACCTAGTGTAAAAGACATCCTCAGTGGTGCAGTGGTTAACATTAACACGGCGTGGCGGTGTACTTTGAATGTGGAGGCTGGTAGTTCGAACTCCAATCAAGTCATAGAATTCAACGAGGTACGAGGTGTACAAATCGGGGAACTACATTTGTGATACACATGATTCATCGAGT
>NW_007477561.1:0-306 GCF_000475195.1 Diaphorina citri
CATGTGTAAATGATTATTATTAATGAAAACCTAACTACCGACTCATTGAGCACTAGACCCTATCCTATCTGATACTATGCTGGGCATGGCCGCCCCTCACCTTGAGAACTCAGGGTATGCAACATGTGAAATCTGAGCATAGGGGATTTCTCAACAGACTGCTCCATAAGTTGTGAATCCTCGTGTCTAGAAGTTGTCTTTGATATACCTTCAGTACAAAGTCTCACGTTTTTAGCCCGTCCTTCCTTTATTATTACGATAGTAATAAAAAAAAGGTATAAGGGACGGGCTATTGTATTCGCTTCG
>NW_007477562.1:0-306 GCF_000475195.1 Diaphorina citri
TCATAACAAGCAAGGCTTGCCTCTTGAATACGGAGGACAGGGGACATTGCAGATGTGGGTCAATTATCAATAGATGCTAATATTTAGGTACAATGTTCCCTAGCAGGGTAGTTTGTCATTGTTATGTTATTACCATATTACCAAGAGGACGCAAGTTTTCCCCTGGGATAAATCTTGTTAATATTATTTCAGTAAGTATGGTATATTATCATGTTTGTCCCTTTTACCCCCTGTAGCCTAATGTGCTTCTATCTTATATCCTACCTATGTAAACATGGGTTAGAGTTTCAAAGATACTGCTGATTT
>NW_007477563.1:0-306 GCF_000475195.1 Diaphorina citri
CCTATGATCTGTAATCACACTGATCAGAAAACTATTGTATTTGTATACAGGGGGAGCCAGAGAAAAGGATGATTTTCCAAATGGCATGGATTCTGGTTAGGTAAAACATCACAGAGACATAAGTTTCAATCCTTAATTTTGGCCTTTGCGTTTTCATGATTTAAAATTAACAAGTTCCTTTTAAGGATTGCTTCCGTACTCAAAAAGCCCACTCTGAGGCTTAGGTGTAGGGGCAAATAGTCCGAAAAGATGGGTCAAGCTTATACGACTCTCTAGGGCTCCTTTTGGATTGGACAGAACAGAAAG
>NW_007477564.1:0-306 GCF_000475195.1 Diaphorina citri
CTTCATATCCATTATCCTTCGGAATGAGGGCTTGGTATGGCCCGTTGCGGACCGGAAGGCAAAAGTTTACCAAATAACCAATAGAAAGAAAATTTAGAAGATTCTAGAGTAGTTACATCATGATAGCAGTTGAAGCCAATTTTGAACGAAAGAAAGAAACTTGCGAAAGAACCAACAGAAAGAAGATTTCAGATGAAGCAATTGCATGATTTGATTAGATTGATAACTATGGCGCTATTTTGAGCAGACTCGCAAGAAAAATTGATATTCAAGGTATGCTCAATGCTCATGGGAACACTGTGTACA
>NW_007477565.1:0-306 GCF_000475195.1 Diaphorina citri
AAGAAGAAGTTGTGACTAGCATTGGCTACAGAACTACAAACACAGAAACTATTATTTGTATGACCGCCTGGTATGTCAATAGATATGCAATGTGCCAAGCACCACGGAAGTTGGTGGATGTGTAGTTTTTTCCGTCACAGTATTTTCAATGTCAACGTGTGTGTGTGCGGTGGGGTGTGCTGTGGTGTGTGGTGGTCCGGTACAAAGGACAGGTCAACCACTGGTCTAGTTAATAATAACTATGTACAATGGTATTGATAAAGGGAAGAAAATGCTTGAATAATTCCCATGAATGAGTGATGAAGA
>NW_007477566.1:0-306 GCF_000475195.1 Diaphorina citri
TAACCTCTCCTTCTGAAATAATTGAGTGCATTTTCGAACTCCTATTCATAGAAGAGTAGATAGTAGGTCTCATTTCAACTTTATAAATGACATGTTTTGGGTCTAGGGGTACGATTCTCAGCTACCTCACGGACACGGAAAGAGAATCATATGGTAAATTTACTGCTGTTAACGTTTGGACACCCTACATAACATAGTTCTCTGCACCAGGAATTATTGGACCTATGCCAGTGGTCAGAGGTGTCATTCCTTTGCAAACACCTTGTGCCTCTGCTTTACATACACAGGACATTAAGATGCACTTAT
>NW_007477567.1:0-306 GCF_000475195.1 Diaphorina citri
TGAGATTTCGCGAAATTTGGGGGTTGGTGGGCCCATCGAAGGCTCGCCTTTTTCCTAGCTTCACAAAATGGTCTTATATCACCGAGGAGGTCCAAAAAAATCATCCTGTTTCCTGAAATGTATGGGTGTTGGAGCAACAAATAAATCAAAATATTTTGTTAAAATTATACGCTTTTAGCTGGAGTCTGGCTGAGGGACTTTAAACGGAGTAGACCAGGTTAGTTTGACTGGTAGTCGGTGGCCTAACGTCAAAAAAGCTGCATTTCGTCAGGAAAGCACCAAATTTGGCATGGACCTTTATTTGGA
>NW_007477568.1:0-306 GCF_000475195.1 Diaphorina citri
TTGGAAAACTCTCAACAAGGGTCAGATTCGGCCCGAGGAAAATTCCTATTTAGGTGAGTCAATATTATTACCGTATTACCGTACTACATATACACAGCCCAAAGCAATCACCTAGTTAGGACTGATTGAGAGGCTGACGAAAAACGCCGACCCATTCTAAACACGGGAAAAGGCAAAGAGAAGAAGATAAAGAAGAAGACTACTTAATTACACTGCAGAATGTTTTACCATACAGTCCACTTCAACTGGGAAGTCCGATGACCTTTGTCAAAAAATCGTCAAAAAATAGCTCGTTGATTAACAAGT
>NW_007477569.1:0-306 GCF_000475195.1 Diaphorina citri
ATTTCCTTCATCAGATAGGGAGATAGACATCAATACTTCATATGTATTCTGTTATTTGTTTTACATCTACGTATCGTCTGTTTTACCTCTACATATTGTCCGTTTCTAATTACACCCCTTGCTGTTTGCGGTTTCGTTCTTGTCAAACATAATAATTTGTCGGGCTGTCTCTCGTTTTCGTCGTGTTATTCCGTCACCTTTGCGTTGTAATTGACTTTTGCCTTGTTTCCCCCGGTGCTGTTGTATCAATGAAACCATTGAAACAATATTACTATTTCAGCGGCTGTCTGATATACCCTATGTTCC
>NW_007477570.1:0-306 GCF_000475195.1 Diaphorina citri
CACATATGTAGTTGATGCGTTCCTAAAAACGGGCAAATGTTGTGTAGGTACACCCACGTTCAAACAACTGGAAGCAATGAAGATATTTGCCATCGCCAGACTATGTATTGCAGTTTGCTTGGAGCGTCCTAGCGCCTGTGAGCGTTAGATATCGGGTTTGATTTTCGCCAGGATCGAGCCTTATCCTAAACAGGTAGGACTCCTCAAAATGATCTTTCTTTAATTTTGTTACGATAAATTTTGAAACAAAATGATCTTTTAGATGTTGGATCGGTACCTACCAGCAAAAAAAAAAAAAAAAAAAAA
>NW_007477571.1:0-306 GCF_000475195.1 Diaphorina citri
GTATGTCTACTTTCATTGTCGGAAAAAATCCCAATACTAGGATTTGAATAAAAAGTAGCTAGAAAGCTAGATACTAGGGAGCTATACAAATGCATCATACCATTTCTACTTACCTCTACTTATTATGTAAATATTTTTTAGTTATTTTCTACATACCTATGCATGTAGGTAGGTCACTATTTACTTCCCAGAGCTATTTGAACTCTTCTAAAAGTTACCTGATATACAGCAGCACACAAAAGGCAAAAAGTTTTGAATGACCATCAAACAATATTGCAAAAAAAAAAAAAAAAAAAAAAAAAAAAA
>NW_007477572.1:0-306 GCF_000475195.1 Diaphorina citri
ACCCTTGCCATAGGCTCCATAAACATCAGGGTAAGCGCCATAACCTAAGTCAGTAGAAGATTACTGCAAGAATCTTTCAAGATTATCAACAATAGCGGCATGCTCTCATCAAACAGATATGCTTTAAGAGCAAATGTACATGGTCTATTACCAAGGCACTATCAATTTGTTAATTACAACAATTACATTTGGTTGGGATTTTTTAAGGGGAAGACATTTTGGCTGGAGAAGTTAGGCAAACATCTGTTAGACAGGTATAGTGAAGAAGGTATAGGTACATGGGTTTGTTCAGAGTAGCTAATAATT
>NW_007477573.1:0-306 GCF_000475195.1 Diaphorina citri
TATCCTGTCTTTCTTCTCTCTTCGCTTTCGGGACGATAAGACCTAATAGTTCCCTCTATCAAACCTCTTGGAAAAAAAAACATCTTTGTCACTATGACTTTAAAGACTTACCCTAATCCAGGCCCATTCCCAATCAAATCAAATACTTGGGCTGGATTCAGCAGTTGTTTAAACCGTCGTAGGAACTTGACACCCTGATTATCACCGGATTTGGAGTTGACAAACACGAGGAGGGGGGAACAGGCGGGGGGGCGTACCCCCTCCCAGGCCTCGTCACCACCCACGGAGTGGAGGGAGGTGGGGGGG
>NW_007477574.1:0-306 GCF_000475195.1 Diaphorina citri
TTGAAGTCTGGCGGGAGAAAAAAATCCGTCTGCGACATGGCTATCGAGTGCAGATTGGACGCCAGCCTGTCGTTTTGTACGATTTCCACTTCATTTACCATCGTTGTCAAGTGTATGTTGCGGCCCGACGTGAGATGAGATCTGATTGCGTGCCATTGAGCGTCGACTTCGGAGCCAGTCCTCGGCTTGCTGCAGAATGTATCGACAAAACTAAATACGTCGATCATCACGTCGATCGGACACGCGTCTCGGTAGGAAAAACAATCCACCGAGTGCTGACCGTCGGCGTCGAGTTCGGCGGCGGCT
>NW_007477575.1:0-306 GCF_000475195.1 Diaphorina citri
GTAAACTTGCCCTAACTCCAGGATTTTCTTTCCTCTAAGACTTCGGATTAGGGACAAAAATGAGAACAATCAGGGTACAAGACGAAGAAGAATATGAATAAGAAGAAGAAGAAAAAGAAGAAGAAGAAGAAGAAAAAGAAGAAGAAGAAGAAGAAGACGAAGAAGAATATGAATAAGAAGAAGAAGAAAAGAAGGAAGTAGAAAAAGTAGACATGGGAAGCTTGGAATAATGGAATAAGCAAAGGAGAGAAGAGTGAGCGAGAAAGAGAAATTGAAGAAGATCATTAAGAGAGAGAGAGAGAGAGA
>NW_007477576.1:0-306 GCF_000475195.1 Diaphorina citri
TGGCCCGCGCCCCACGCTGTTCCTCATCGATCATCCCTCCGATCTGCCCCTGACGTTTTCTTTAATGCCTAGAATGACGTAGATATTACTAGGTATTTCATGAAATGCCTAGACAAATCATATAATATCATATTACTATCGATTTCATTATACACTTTGCCTAAGAAGCTAGGTATTTCATAGAATGACTAGTCATTCTATAGAATGCCGGTATTATAAAGATTGCCCGTAACACGTATACCAATTCAATTGCAATAACATGAATTGTTCCCTCACTAGATATGTCAAACGGTTCTCCCCGGGAGC
>NW_007477577.1:0-306 GCF_000475195.1 Diaphorina citri
TATTATTGCATTGTATACACAGCATCCTACCTACATAGCATCGAAATGGAACCGATGTGCCTCTCGGAGTCTCTCAATCTTGTCTTCCCGTCTCTCCTTGAAGTATAAAACACCAATGATGGAGACAATGAGAAGGCACGTACACACCAGAGCCAGGACACTCTGTAGAATCAACTTACTTGGCGTGACGAACAACTGGGCTTTCCACAGGTCGGGTGAGTTCTGCGGGAAGGGAATGACAACCATCTGAGAGTTGGGGATGAGGAACCCCCAGGCTCTCGTCTTATTCCACATTCCCACGCCTAG
>NW_007477578.1:0-306 GCF_000475195.1 Diaphorina citri
ACCGAAGCGAATACAATAGTCCGTCCACTATACCTTTTATTATTAGTAATAATAAAGGAAGGACGGACTAAAAACTATCTTGTGCTTTTCGCGGTGAATGGTAAACCAAGGACTGCGTTAGGGTTTTATTCTTCTCTGAAAGAACAAGCTTCAGTTGCCCACCAGGGGTAGGTTAGGTTTTTTCTATGAAAGAACGAGCTAACTGAAGCCCTTGAACTGTCTTTGAGATCGAAACGATCTCAAAGACAGTTTTCGAATACGAGTGTATTACCCGTGTTATACTGGATTTTGGGAACTTTTAGCCCG
>NW_007477579.1:0-306 GCF_000475195.1 Diaphorina citri
TTTTTAAAAAATGTAACCCGTCTCTTGGGCGGAGTCAGCATAATTAGTCTTCGTACAAAAGTAATGTTTTGGCTTAGTAATTTATTATTTACAATAAAAATGTTAATTAAATATACCTACGATAGATTCTGTTTGAGATCGATTACTCGAAAAACAGTGGAGGATAGTAGAGGTGCGCAGGAACTAATATTGATATAGATATAGGTAGTTGCTACCAGCCTAGTTAGTTTAGTTGGTAGCGCGTCTGCCTTGTAAGCGCTAGGCCACGGGTTCGATTCCCGCCCGGGGCGGATTTTATCCTGATGG
>NW_007477580.1:0-306 GCF_000475195.1 Diaphorina citri
ATGATTTGGATATCTTCGAGGAGTGGCAAGAGCATTGTTTTATGGTGTTATTTCTTTATCGTATGGAGATGGTATCATCAATATGGGTAATGACTCTAATAACTTGGTTCCTAGTCTGCTTGTGATGACAATGTCATTCCTCTTTGGGGTTACACCAGGGTTCAACAGGTTATATAAGATACTCTGAGGAATCAATAGAGTAAATGAGAATATTAATTAATTTTTATTATACAATAATTACAACAATTATTTCTAAAGAGCTGAGATTGTACCAAATTACAAATATTCTTCAGGAAGATTTCTTAA
>NW_007477581.1:0-306 GCF_000475195.1 Diaphorina citri
GTCTCTCAAGCTACACAACAATGTTCCAATGTTTATTGGTTCACACTTAAAGAGAAAAAAACACAAGACTTCACTAGTTACTACTAGGAAATAGGCTACACATAGGCTCATAAAGGCTACACAAACACAATAGTTTCTTCCTAGAAAGTAGAAAGTAAAACAGTTAAAATGAGAAATGAGATGGAAAATCTTTTGTAACTTCAACTTTGGATCGGAATATCGGAATTGCCCCCGTATGTATGAAATCTAAAGATAAACTTAAGTTTAACTTAAGACGAACAATGTTGCCAATTTCATGTCATTTCT
>NW_007477582.1:0-306 GCF_000475195.1 Diaphorina citri
TTATAATATTAACATATTAACGAGTCAATAAAAAAAAATCTCAGTAGTAACTGATAGTCAATAGCAAGAAATCTGATTAGTCCTATTGGTAGAAAACTCATGGGTGAACTAGGTCGTAGGTAGACAACTGACGTTTTAAAGAAAGGTTCATTTGCGTAGAAAACTCAAAAGCTAACTGGTCAGACGACTGACGAGTCAAAGGAAACTTTAATGGTTAAAATTAGAAAAGTCAATTTGGTAGAAAACTCTCAAGCTCATTAGGATTTAGGGTGCGTCTATCTCTTATACTACATTCGGTCAGATATA
>NW_007477583.1:0-306 GCF_000475195.1 Diaphorina citri
GAGGAAACGCAAAAAAATGGATGAAAATAGTAAAAACACCAGCAAAGCTAAAAGAAATGGATAGAGTTAAAAATAATAATAGGGAAAGAGAGCGTGAATAATTGGAAAGTGTGTAAGTAAATGGAAACTGTGAAGAGCGAACTGCTCATAAACCTATGGATAACAAATAAATAAATAAACAACAACAACAACAACAACAACAACAGCCTACAATAACATAAACATCAACACCAGCAAGATATAATTATGTAGATAAATATTAACGAAGATTATGAAGAAGAAGAAGCGAAGGAACTAAGAAGAAGA
>NW_007477584.1:0-306 GCF_000475195.1 Diaphorina citri
ATTTCTGTGATAATGGACTGCATAGGTGATAATAAATCAATGACATAGAACCTGGACACTAATGATAAAGATTGTTTATACGGGGTTCTCACGTTTAACTTTTTAGTCGTTCAACTCAGAGTTGTTCAACAAAAAGTTGAAAGTGGCATGAAAAATGATGTGTGAACCTTCCTTTCAACAAAACTGTTCAACTTTTTAGTCGTTCAACAAATATTAAACCACCTCTAATTGATGCGCCGCAGGCACTTTGAAATTTTCAAATTTTCCAATTTTGGACCTATTTTCCCTGAATTTTCTAATTTTTTC
>NW_007477585.1:0-306 GCF_000475195.1 Diaphorina citri
TCGTTAACACAAATTATGTTAGCATTACGGCTGGAGGGTATGAAATAAGGGAGAGAGAATGAGGAGGGTATGAAATGAGGGAGGTAGTATGAAGGGAAAGATATTAGGAGGGTATGAAATGAAGGAGGTAGTATGAAGGAAAAGGTATTAGGAGGGTATGAAATGAGGGAGGTAGTATGAAGGGAAAGGTATTAGGAGGGTATGAAATGAGGGAGGTAGTATGAAGGAAAAGGTATTAGGAGGGTATGAAATGAAGGAGGGGGTATGAAGGGAAAGGTATTAGGAGGGTATGAAATGAGGGAGGTA
>NW_007477586.1:0-306 GCF_000475195.1 Diaphorina citri
ATTATTTGAGGCCCTAATACTTGAGAAATTACTCCCCTATATTCATCGGTCAATCATTCCCAATCAGCATGGTTTCGTTCCTGGCAAATCTGTTTCATCGAATCTTCTTGAGTATTCAAATTACATCACTAATCACCTTTCCTCCAACACTCAAGTAGATTCTGTTTATCTTGACTTAACTAAAGCTTTTGATAGGGTTAACCATAAGATTCTTCTAAGCAAACTCCTTGGTTATGGTATACAGGGTTCTCTTCACAAATGGTTAGCCAGTTACCTTGTTGATAGAACTTTCGTGGTTCGTGTAGG
>NW_007477587.1:0-306 GCF_000475195.1 Diaphorina citri
CTATCAAAGTCACGATCCCATTTCGTCTCGGTATTTGGTAAATGACGGCATTTGCTACATGGTGGAGGTGCGGGGCACATTCGCATTTTTCCAAATGGGTTGTCCTGGGTAGTCAACTCCATCGCTTCATTGCTCTATGGAGAGCTTTGGAGCGATCTGTTCTTCTCTTTGTTACAGGCTATAATTTTCCAACATAAAATTATTCAAATTATTTCAAAGACTATTTATTTGAGAACTTTAAACAAAAGGACAAGATTTGTTCAGTGTTTCCTAATATGGAGGGTCTCGCAGTGAGACGTCTGGCTG
>NW_007477588.1:0-306 GCF_000475195.1 Diaphorina citri
CGGGCAGGAATCGAACCCGCGGCCTAGCGCTTACAAGGCAGACGCACTACCAACTAAGCTAACTAGGCTGGCTGTACTGAGAGTAATCCAGAAGGAAAAAAAATACAATACGTGTTGCCTCACTTTTCACTTACAAGGCGCATTAACTAATATAGTCAAATTGAGAACTGAAAACTTGATCTTGATCAGTGATAAGCTGATAAGTATAAGTACTGATAACGTGATTACCTACTGAAACTGATAGGTGCTTACTCTTTTAATAACCTATATAGTGGTTGGGTGGAAGAGCTCCTTCAAGAGAACACT
>NW_007477589.1:0-306 GCF_000475195.1 Diaphorina citri
CTCTATCTTTCAGAAGTTTTAGGTCCTGTCTCTTCTCTTTCTCTATAGGGATATATTAGGTCTTAGAAGGGAAAAGGGATGTTCCAGTTGTTTTTGTTGTTGATGTTGTTGTTTTTTTTTTCACATGGGAGCCAAATTCTTTTAACCTAAGCTTATCATGATTTTGGGACCACCCTGTAGTTGCTATTTTCATATTAGGGTACCTATATTACACAGAGTACCTGTATTTTTCATATTAGGTTATATTATACGTACATCAAGACATATATCATTTACCACCTGCTTGCCTGATGCAAATATAAATCT
>NW_007477590.1:0-306 GCF_000475195.1 Diaphorina citri
ATAGAAAGTTAAAAAAAATACTTTAGAGTCCTCCTCTTCTTCTTCGCCTTTTCCCGTGTACAGATGGGTTCGGCGTTTTTCATCAGCCTCTCAATCAGCCCTAACTAGGGTGATTGCTGTGGGCTGACATTTGTTTTTGGCTACACATTTTACGAGTGGATGCCCTTCGCACTCAACCTTCGCTATTTATTTAGCAAGGGAAATTCAGGCTGATATACTCCCTGTTTGAAGTCCCCCCAGCCAGACTAAGCTGGTCTACACCTTGTTTAACGTCCGCCAGCCAGACGTAAAAAAACCAAAGTATGA
>NW_007477591.1:0-306 GCF_000475195.1 Diaphorina citri
TTGGGAAGAATATCCATAATCCATAAAATATTCGATTCAAATGAATGAAAGTTTTCCGAATGGTAATATGGCCTCTGGTCCTTTAAGTTTTCAAGTTGTTGGATCCTGATTGGATCCAGGTATTGGTATGATTATTTTATAGGTACTTATCTAAATATCTGGCTTAGAAATTTTCATTTAAATAGAGTATCGATAGCTTCAAAAAGAGAACTTAGTGGATCGACGATTTGTATATGAATCGAATAAAATTTGGAGTTTTTAGACTCTTTATTATGGCTAGAGAGAAATGCGAGAAAGGGAATACTC
>NW_007477592.1:0-306 GCF_000475195.1 Diaphorina citri
ATCGTTTAATCTCTGCAATAATTAGTTTTTTGGTTCAATAAGTCCATTGAGTCCCTTCGAGACCATTGAGACCTTATTATGGCGATGTTATAGTCTCTAATATGGTGGGTCATTTAGAAATATCGGGTTTCCTAATTCCTCGGTCTTTTATTTTTATTTGCCAAAGCTGGCAGCGAGATATGTCATTAAAAATCCTGTGATAATACATGGAGATCGAACTTAAGGAAGGAAACCGTGGTGTACAGTAGTTTACTAATACTTCTTGTTCTACAGTTTGGGACCTACTGAAGGAGATGTAAAATTAAA
>NW_007477593.1:0-306 GCF_000475195.1 Diaphorina citri
TCCGCACTTATGACCACACTTACCTACCATTCAAATAATTAGTCACTATTGACTATTAGCTCAGTATCAGTAGAGACGGAATTGCAAAGGATAAATAATTACTATTTAAGCCACTTGGGTCAGCATTAGTAAAGAAACAATATGGAAAAGGAACAATACAACGAAGCTTTAGAAGCTTTGTTATTATGAGCATACCTATATACCTACTTACCTAACCTTTCAAATAATTACGCTTTCATCCTACTAAAGATAAATAATAAAAATAACATAATTACTTAATTAATTGCTCACCATGAACGATTAGGT
>NW_007477594.1:0-306 GCF_000475195.1 Diaphorina citri
TCGGATAATCACCCATCCAGATATTAACCAAAGTAATTGTTGCTTAACCCTCATTTCGTGGAAAATGTTGAAAAGGTTTTGAACAAAATATCTCAAGAACGGTTTGTCGTAAAGCGATGAAATTTGGTATGCTATCCCGGTATGGTCCAAGAACGCGACTGTAACAATTTGGTAAAAATCGGATAGTCACCCATCCTGATATTAACCAAAGTCATTGTTGCTTAACCCCTATTTCGTAAACCGGTAAGAGACATCGAAAACATTTGGTCATTCGGATGTGAATATTCTAATCAATGTGATTTTTCA
>NW_007477595.1:0-306 GCF_000475195.1 Diaphorina citri
AAAAAAAAAAAAAAAAAAAAAAAAAAAAAACATGGACTCTTAACTTTTAGGCGTTGATCTTTTGAACTTACAACTCTCAAATCAAAATTAGCAGTAAGGAATGTGTTTCTGAATATTTTTTGTCTAGGATAGGTAGTAGGTATAGGTAATTAGGTATCTACTTGTAGCTTGTCGGTAATATTGTTATGTTTTGAAGAGAAATTCGCTTCAGGCGTTCAAACTTCCGCAAAATTTAGTGTAAAGTTAGGTACGAGGTACGTATCATACTTATGTAGGTACCAGTAGATTTGTAGATATACGTAGGTA
>NW_007477596.1:0-306 GCF_000475195.1 Diaphorina citri
GCTTGCTGACCTGTTGGAATGCTTCCCGACCATGCTCACTTCAATATTAGATGCACAAAACCCAAAGCGTCTCCTGATATTCCAAAAGCAAACAACCACATTTGTTAAACAATGATCATGAAACCCATCTTTGTTAAACAATGACATTAACCCCACATTTATTGAATAAAAGTGAAACCCACATTTCTTGAACAATGGGACCCACCTTTGTTACACAGTAAACAAGAAGACCACATTTGTTAAACAATAAAAACAACCCACATTTTTTAAAAGACCAATAATTTATTGTAGGTATACCCATGTACA
>NW_007477597.1:0-306 GCF_000475195.1 Diaphorina citri
TTTTAGAAATTTTGAAAATGAAACTTCAATTCATTTTAGAAACTAAAAAACTAGGTACCTAGGTACCCGTGTTCAAATTATAATCACAAAATACAACAATCATCTTCATCATTTATTAATAAAACTTTCTGAATTACCTGGAAGTTGAAAATACTTCCAAAACTTTGAGGTCTTCAAATTTCACATTAGACATACCTACCTACCTATTATTGCTATTCTATACATTACCTGCATATTTTAGGTAAGTAGGTTGCTACTCATCTGTGATGTTTGTGGTACTCGTAATAAGATATACCTAATATAGTC
>NW_007477598.1:0-306 GCF_000475195.1 Diaphorina citri
AAAAAATCGGCTGCGGCGCAGTGGGAATAGGGTGGAAAATCTTGGAAAAGTAGACTGGAAATTTTGAAAAATTGGACTTGAAAACCGGGAAAAGTCAGGGAATTTTATTTTTCCATTTTGGTAGACACCCTGAAAGATTATGTTAATTTTTTGAGTGCACTCAAAACCGAGTGAATCTTTGAGTGCACTCAGAAACGAGTGCACTCAAAGTAGAATGCATTGGAGACTTTCATTTCCACTTTCGCCTCCACCTCCATTTTCACTTTCACCTCCACCTCCATTTTCACTTTCGTCTCCACCTTAAAT
>NW_007477599.1:0-306 GCF_000475195.1 Diaphorina citri
CCCCGGGCGGGAATTGAACCCGCGGCCTAGCGCTTACAAGGCAGACGCACTACCAACTAAGCTAACTAGGCTGGCTGTTATTTCTTTCTAGTATTTTTTCTACGACCACGTTTCTTTTTCGTCTCTCCTGTCTGTTCACATTTGGCAGTTTTCTTTTTTCTCCTTTGTTTTGTCTGTTCACATTTGGCAGTCTGCTTATTTCTCTCTCCTGTCTGTGTACATCGGACTGTTTTCTCATGTGTAGCCAATGACTTCGCATACAGAAATATTTTCCCACATGTATTACACCTGAATGCCTTTGTTAAT
>NW_007477600.1:0-306 GCF_000475195.1 Diaphorina citri
TATTTACGAGTACATGCGAGGTTAATATTTTGAGAAAGTACCCTAAGCCCTAAGGAACCCCACATTCGAATAAACTTTCTCATTTGTTCGTGCATACTCAATGCTTTACTCTGATTTTACATGTCACTATGAGTTTTCCTATATGACGTTTGTTGTGTCTACTCCGGATGTGTGTGAATAATTTCTTCGTAATGTGCAGTGACACCAGTAGGCTTTACGCTTGGGAGTGACTTTTGTCAAAAGACTCGGATGTCGGCATTGTTGTGATGTTATTGATTGTAAATGGGAGAGGCTGTGTAAAGCGGC
>NW_007477601.1:0-306 GCF_000475195.1 Diaphorina citri
GTTTAGTCTTGAGATTACACCTACCACATTGATCTTGCTTATTTCAGATCTGTTTTGCGCTTGAACTAATATGATATAATTGATGAACAAAATAGAAATAATATTGAAAGCTGACGTCATGATTCTCTTCAGGAACTATCTGCTCGATATTTTCAAATCTCTGTCAACCACTCCTGTAAACTGACCTGTATGGAAAAAAAAACAAACAGCTTTTTATTAGGAAAACTATTAGGACCTTACAGAGTAAGGAAAATTATGAGGAATTTATTTAAACATCGGTGATTTTTTTCAGAGTCGTTTATGATT
>NW_007477602.1:0-306 GCF_000475195.1 Diaphorina citri
GTCCCGAAATCGAAGAGAGAAGGAAGACAGGATAGGAGAAAGCCAGCCGTTCCGAGAACGAACATTAGGATAAAATCCCATCAGGATAAAATCCGCCCCGGGCGGGAATCGAACCCACGGCCTAGCGCTTACAAGGCAGACGCACTTCCAACTAAGCTAAATAGGCTGGCTAGTGGCTACGAATAACGTGGGTGCCTTTGCAATGTTGTAGATTTTATTTTATTTATTATTTTTTTTTTTTTTAAGAAGTTTGACAGAGGGAACTGTAACTGCTATGGTCTTATCGTCCCGAAATCGAAGAGAGAA
>NW_007477603.1:0-306 GCF_000475195.1 Diaphorina citri
AATTATTTAATTTAGACCTTTTCCCTTGATTTCCCTTAAAATTCTACAAAGTACATGATACTCCGAGTCGGGATACTATATGACTTGTAAGTATCCATTGTTGAACATAAAATAAGTAAATAATATGCCTGGATTTATTCATTTATTTTTTACAATTCTCAAAACTTAGTAGACGGAGTACACGGGTCTTCGTACAGATCTCTTCCCGTCTGTCATTTCCTGACGCTTACTACACAAAACGTACAAAACTGCCAATTCATTATAATGTTAAACTCGCCAAATTATAATGTTAATTCGCTAAAAATT
>NW_007477604.1:0-306 GCF_000475195.1 Diaphorina citri
ATTTCAGTTACTTTGATGGCATCTTTGTGAAATTGTGCTGAGAGAAGGTTCTTGGTTCAAATCTTTGATGTGATAAAGTTCCATTCACATCTTATAATATACCCACATAATTATTACCAACACCAATGCCAAAGGAATTTTCAGGAGTTTCAGGACATTATTTTGCACCTAATAATGTGTTGGTACTCTGTTTAAAGTCAGAGTGAGAGAATGAGGGAAAAGGGCAAGAGAGTGAGAGGAAGATTCTCAGAAAGAGAAAACAGAACACATTTTGGACACAAAAGGAAAAGAGGAAGGGACGGAGAA
>NW_007477605.1:0-306 GCF_000475195.1 Diaphorina citri
GAGAGTAACAAGGTACAGGGAAAATCCGAAATATAGGAAGAATGAGAATGTAGGTACCAAAAAGAGAGTAACAAGGTATAGAGAAAATCCGAAATACAGGAAGAATGAGAATGTGGGTATCAAAAAGAGAGTGACAAGGTTCAGAGAAAATCCGAAAAATAAGAAGAATGAGAATGTGGGTACGAAAAAAAGAGTAACAAGGTACAGGCAAAATCCGAAATACAGGAGGAATGAGAATGTAGGTACCAAAAAGAGAGTAACAAGGTACAGGGAAAATCCGAAATATAGGAAGAATGAGAATGTAGG
>NW_007477606.1:0-306 GCF_000475195.1 Diaphorina citri
AACATAATCGCGAAATCCGCGAACATAATCGCGAAATCCGCGAACATAATCGCGATATCCGCGAACATAATCGCGAAACCCGCGAACATAATCGCGAAATCCGCGAACATAATCGCCAAATCCGCGAACGAAATCGCCAAATCCGCGAACAATATTGCCAAATCCGCGAACATAATCACGAAATCCGCGAACATAATCGCCAAATCCGCGAACAAAATCGCGAAATCGGCGAACAAAATCGCCAAATCCGCGAACATAATCGCGAAATCACATAGGTACGATATGTACATAGGTACGATAGGTGAT
>NW_007477607.1:0-306 GCF_000475195.1 Diaphorina citri
GCCGGGAATCGAACCCGGGTCTCCCGCGTGCAAGGCGAGCGCAGTGACCACTACGCCATGGGAGCTGACTGTAAAATTGTTAATGATGAAACTGATATCCTCAGAACCTTCAGTTGATCTCGCTCCTGACTTTGTTAAACATGGATTCTCGCAAGTTAATGGTGTTCTTATCGCGATTCGAATCTGTTACAAGTTGGGTTTAGCTTTGCATCGTTTACAATGTTATGTTTTTATATCTGATAAAGGATCTATTAATTGATTCTTGAATGCTGATAAATGCGCTTCTGATACCTCCATGTTTTACTG
>NW_007477608.1:0-306 GCF_000475195.1 Diaphorina citri
CACTGCAGCATTGTAGGATTTTCCCAATATCTCAATAATCCTAAAATCCAATGTTTACATACCATGCTGGCACCGGTCGTTATGTGCATGTATATGTTATAGCTACTCATTTTCCTCACAAGGCTGAGTGGGTCCTGCAACAGCCAGTCATGGAATCAATCATTTGCATGATACAAATTTCTTGACCCCGCCGGGGATCAAACCTGTGTGCAAGGCGAGTGCAGTGACCACTATGCCATGGGAGCTGATACTCTTGGATTAAAAAAAAAAAAAAAAAAAAAAAAAAAAACCAAAACAAATTCTTCA
>NW_007477609.1:0-306 GCF_000475195.1 Diaphorina citri
ATTCAATTGAAGGATGATTTTTTGTCTCTCTCACTCTCACAGATCACTCAACATGGAGCAGGAGGCACGTGAGAGAGAGAAGGAGAGAGCGAAGGGGTGTTTGTTAGGTGCGACTGAGACAAAATGCAGACATGGTGAGTATTTAATCTGTATTATAGTCTGACTGGGGGGCTTTAAATAGGGAGGATGCCAGCCTGAAATTCCCCCTGCTAAAGAAATAGCCAAGGTTGAGTGCATAGGGCATCCACTCGGAAATTTTTTGTAGCCAAAACCAAATGTCAGCCCAAAGCAATCACCCTAGGCCTG
>NW_007477610.1:0-306 GCF_000475195.1 Diaphorina citri
TTCTTCTTCTTCTTCTTCTTACTCTTCTCCTTCTCATTCTTCTTCTTACTCTTCTCCTTCTTCCTCTTCTTCTTCTTACTCTTCTTACTCTCTCCTTCTTCTCACTCTTCTCCTTCTCATTCTTCTTCTTACTCTTCTCCTCCTTCTTCTTCTTCTTCTTACTCTCTCCTTCTTCTTCTTACTCTTCTCCTTCTTCTTCTTACTCTTCTCCTCCTTCTTTTTCTTCCTCTTGTGTTTATTCCACTCTTTCTCCCTTCTCTTCTTCTTCTTCCCCTTCTTCTTCTACTTTTTCTTTGTACTCTGCCT
>NW_007477611.1:0-306 GCF_000475195.1 Diaphorina citri
TTATTATTATTATTACCCTCAAACTTTTAGCATCTTCTTTTTTCGGGTAACTTTTTTTGATAGATAACTCGAAAGAAACAAAAAAGCTAATACCGTAAAAAACACCATGAACAGAAAGTTCAAAGGTCAAAAGAAAACCCGAAGTTAACACCCAAGGATGAGGGGAAAGATGAAGGAGGGATGAGGAGAGGGAGGGGGAGAGGGGTTATTTTGTCACTCACAATACAACAAAACTTTACAGAACTTGAACATCAAAACTTTCAAACCTTTACATCAAAAGGATCAGTGGTCCGCGAAGTGTTTTTG
>NW_007477612.1:0-306 GCF_000475195.1 Diaphorina citri
TTTTTTTTTTTTTTTTTTTTTTTTTTTTTTTTTTTGTGGACTGTACCTACTTCAAGAGAAACTTGACATGGAAATGACAATGTCAAGTTTCTCATAGATTTTACTTTAATTTCTCGAGAACTCTACTTCAATTCCTGTTGAACTCTACTTCAATTTCTCGTCGCTCCTACTCCAACATCTCTATTTCTTGAGAATTATACAACAGTTCTTCTTAAATTCTACTCCAACTTCTGGGGAATTCCTCGATTTTAGTCCAATTTCTTGTGAAGTCGTGGATTTTAATATAATTTCTCATAAATTCTCGGA
>NW_007477613.1:0-306 GCF_000475195.1 Diaphorina citri
GAGTCGAATTTTTTTTTCGGATCTTTGCTTGGAACAGAGGGTGCATTCCGCCTTGTAAGGATAATGTTCACTTCGTTCATTTAAAAAAAAAAAAAATTGAAAGTAATATATTAAGAACTTCGTTGACAGTCTCACATACAGTAGTCTTTCCATTAGTTTATAATATCACATTATAAGTATCACAGCAAAAAGATAACTTCTGAAGATCTCATTATTTTTCAATTTTTATTCGTTTAAATTTTCTCAATGAACGTATTCAAAAGATCCGTAGCTATTTTATGTAGATTTATTTGAAGGGGAATTTTT
>NW_007477615.1:0-306 GCF_000475195.1 Diaphorina citri
CGGGGCCCCCAAAAGCGCGGGGCCCGTGGCAGTCTGCCATTCTGCCTTATGGGTAATCCGGCCCTGGAGCTATTAGGTATTTGTTGTATATCTACCTGATGTACCTAGAAACCTAGATGTATCAGTCTATAATAGTTTAACTTCATGTAGCGGAGCGCTCCTTCGTGATAACACGGTCTCACGGAGCTTCAAAAGTTGTCTCTACTCCATACCATTTACCATATTACCAAGTAGGTTAAAATGAGTGTGAAATGGCAAGAAATTTAGATAAGTGAGGAGGCAGGAAAATTATTTTGGCCTCGCTCC
>NW_007477616.1:0-306 GCF_000475195.1 Diaphorina citri
AAAAAAGAAATAAAATATTCAAATAATATTTTTTTTATTATTATTATCATGTAGGTAGGAACTGCTCCTATCTACCTATTGTGTCTCCATGTTATTATGGTCAATAGGAAAATTTCCCACGATCAACATTTGGCATATTTGATAGATTAGATTAGATTTGCGGTTAGGGTATACGTTAGTGAAATAAAAAGTTTAGGAGTAACATCTTCGACAAATAATAATTATACATTTGTAGAACCTCCCTAAGACTACAGATTTACAAAACCTACTGGGAAAACAATACTTATTCTGGGCAGAACCTACATT
>NW_007477617.1:0-306 GCF_000475195.1 Diaphorina citri
TAATAATATATTTATTGATTACTTTCTTTATAACGAAAATCTTTTCTTGTTCCACTAAGTACATTTAGGTAGTACTTTTCGGGTTCAACTTTTAGAAAATCTGTAGTCTGTCATATACGTGTTTTAACCTACCTTGGTGATGTAGGGTTTGAGGCGTTCGCCTGGTAAACAGGAGAATGTGGGTTCTATCCCAGCCTATGTAGAAGAATAGATTAATATCAGTTCAGAAGTTGTTAAGACATGATAAAAGTGCATAGGTAACATAAATTTTGTTGATTTAGTCAATCCTTCGTACCAGATATATAA
>NW_007477618.1:0-306 GCF_000475195.1 Diaphorina citri
CAGGATAAAATTAAGAACAGTTGACTAAACTTATGAAGATCTAGATTGCAAACAAAAAATGCTGTAGGTAATTTTTTACTGTGAAATTTGTCTTTGTGATGACAGTTTTAATTAATGAGTAACCATCTAACTATATTTTCAAGAAAAATGTGCAAACACTAAAAGTTACAAACTTATCTTACTAATTAGCTACATTAATCTTGTCAGATAGGAAGATATGTAGGTAGATATTGTTGTAGGATGGTAAGTAAGGAGGTACATAGATGTAGTTACTAATTTGTCTAAGTAATACAACTTACAAACTTT
>NW_007477619.1:0-306 GCF_000475195.1 Diaphorina citri
ATTCGGAAATACTTGATTGAAGACTCGGTACCTTTGTGAAGGTCCATTTTAACTATTGGGTTGTATGGAAACTACTTCCCTTTTTGTTAAAGGGTAAAACTTTTTTATTTGTTACATTATAAAGAAGGACTAGAAAATAATCTATACATACTCGTATATTTATATATAATCCTTGGCAAGGAAAATACGTTCTTCCATTCACTCATTTTTCAAAATTGGGCATTCCATTATTGGTGTCCGGGTGTCCGAAGGTCACCTATGCGGATACTAACCACACGGAAAGTTGCTTAACATCAGTGATCAATT
>NW_007477620.1:0-306 GCF_000475195.1 Diaphorina citri
ATACGCAACCATTATGAAAGTTGTGACGTCAAAATTTTGCAAAATGTAAAGTGAGAAAGTTGCTATTTGGAACGCAGCCCATTGGACAGATGTTCAGGAAATTAGATAAGGTAGGTAAAACAAAGGACTCGAGTGTTGCTGTTGTTGATCTGAACAGAGCATTCGATCGCGTCGGATGTAAAGTCAATAAATCATTGCATCAGTCAGTTTCCAAGTGGGTTAAATATTACATGGATACATACTCGAAAAAAAAAAATACGTAGGTACGAATCATACAAACATCTCATGATAACAGATAAATCTTGA
>NW_007477621.1:0-306 GCF_000475195.1 Diaphorina citri
AACTATGTAGGTACAAGTGTTCAAGAAAACACATAATGTTCAAATTATGCCAAAACTGTCACTCCTAACCTATTATTCCTGAGAATAAAAAAAATCTTCTTAGTATTTAAGTTGATATGTACATAAATTTCAATACCTAGTTGATACATAAAAGTCAGTGGAAATCGTTGAATTTTGTGTTGAAAATCTGATTCGAGCACCATTTGATTCAACATTTGACCCTGTTTGAAGGGCCTGAAAGTTTTTCACTCCACCATTCCTGGACTTCCTTTTGAGTTGAAGTTCTCTTCTTAGTTCAAGTGGATT
>NW_007477622.1:0-306 GCF_000475195.1 Diaphorina citri
TTAACAATAACTTCTACAAAAATTGAGCTATGAAAGTGATTCCAATAGAGAAACAACTTACCCCGTCTTAGGGTCCTCTTACAATAGGCAGAACTTAACTAATCTTTAAAAATATGGTCAAAAGGTAAAAAAAACTTTGGTCACATTTTTTTACTTTGAGGCATTGAAAATTTCGAAATGAAATAATTTTACAAATTGACAAGATAAACAATAACAAATGACAGTGTTGCTGCGCGTGATTTTTCTGCGTACTCAGTTCTTTCCCCGAGTTTCTAGAGGGCAGGAACTGCTTGAAATTGACTTTGT
>NW_007477623.1:0-306 GCF_000475195.1 Diaphorina citri
CAAGTACGCCTGTGGCCTGTGTAGTGCCCTTTCAAAATTGATATCGTTCTTTTTGAATGGAGGAGTTGCAATTTGGAAAATATTATTAATAAAAGGTCGATTCCTACGTAAAAAGTTATGAAAAATCTAAATCTGAGGTCAAAACTCGGAAAAAGTAACTTTAAAAGGTCGAAAATTTAATTTTTAATTGCCGTTCTAACGAAAAAATTCGAAGAGTTGTGACGTCAAATTTCACGTCAAAATGCGCAGAAACGCTTGCGCACAATCAAACGAAGCGGGAGTCATGAATTATGACGTCATCGCCTA
>NW_007477624.1:0-306 GCF_000475195.1 Diaphorina citri
TTTATTTCATTCCTTAATTCCCAGCCGTTTCTGAGATATAAGCGTGGTTCGCAAATCACGAACCACCCTGTATATAAGGTATATTAAAATAAATAAAATAATGGTGTTATACGAGTAATATTGATTGTTATGTCATTTGCCAGCTCGTTGGCGTCGTATTATTCAAAATCTAACTGCCAGCCTAGTTAGCTTAGTTGGTAGTGCATCTGCCTTGTAAGCGCTAGGCCACGGGTTTTATCCTGATGGGATAATGTTCGTTCTCGGAACGGCTGGCTTTCTCCTATCCTGTCTTCCTTCTCTCTTCGA
>NW_007477625.1:0-306 GCF_000475195.1 Diaphorina citri
CTGCTTTCCATTTATCCCCTCTATTCTTATAAGTTTTACTCATTCACAAACGTGCCTTTAGCCAGCATATGTTGAATGTACCAGTTTTCAGCGGATCATTGATGCAACGTTATGCATGGGCTGTAATCCAGTGCATGAGCTGAAATTCACGCGAAAGAGGGTGGAGAGCCTGATATGACCTCAAAAGGGCTACCTTCTCTAGCACAGCAAAGAAAAAGGAATCGATAGAATTCCTTCCAACTTACTGCTCTTCCAGTCTTCTACATCAGGAGGTACATTGTTCTCGGTCATAAGTCGATACATGCC
>NW_007477626.1:0-306 GCF_000475195.1 Diaphorina citri
ATGTAATGGGGGAACTCTAGACTAGGGAGATGAAATGCTCGATGGGCTTTCACTCCGCTTGGATCACAAAACACAAAAAGCCCACTCAGAGACTGAGGTGTAAAGGCAAAGAGCCCTAAAGGTTGGGTTAAACTTCTACGAATGACGATATAATTAAAATGTGACAGAGGAATTTTAATTGTCGCTCCCCAATCAATAGTCCTTTATACATTTCATGACTTAACTTGAACTCGAACCACCAACCTCCTGATCCGAAGTCCAACGCACCTTATAGGTACTACAACGCACCCTATAGGTACTACAGTA
>NW_007477627.1:0-306 GCF_000475195.1 Diaphorina citri
TTTCTCTCGTAGGTAATCTAGCTTCCAATGAGATACCTACCTACCTATTGAGAAAATCCTACAATGCTGTAGTCTGTAGTGAGCTAGTGAGCACCAAAATTGTGATATATTATAATAACACATACCTATAGTAAACTATGAAAACGGGATACCATGTCAAGTACTAATAAAATTAATATTAAAATAAGAAGAGAATACAAGTCTTCACTTGACTAAATAAAACGAATTTATTGATGGAACATACATAGGTAGGTACCTCTATTTATGTTTGGATTTTCAGGCCGCAACCGCAACCGTTCCTATTGG
>NW_007477628.1:0-306 GCF_000475195.1 Diaphorina citri
GTAGGTATGCGCAACAAAACCGCCGTTAGATTAGAAATTTAGAACAGAATACCTAACAATTTTATTCCTTATAGGTACCTACTAAGTGTACTAACCTTACTTACTCTTTTGAATTTACATTAAAAACTTTAATACCTAATAATAATTGTTCTCGAGTTCTTGAACCTATTAGTCTTATAATTATTTCCTTCTCCTTAGGTACCTACCTATTCTATTTATAACTCTGGGCTCTGGGGTCTTGCGACTTGCTGAAGTATCTATCTACCTACGCGATGATATTATGATGAGTACGTAGTACGAGTAAAA
>NW_007477629.1:0-306 GCF_000475195.1 Diaphorina citri
GTGAAATATGGCGGGGAATTATTTAAGAACTTCAGGGAAGTAGCTTCTGCTGACGTCCTGTCTATCTAGATTCCGAATAGTTTGGTTATCGTACTTCTTGTGAAATGTGTAATCGTAACATCTTCACTTTTTCCAATATGTGACATAGTTTTATGATATCCAAGATTTAATATTCCCTGATATGTGGTGTAATATCTTCCTGTACACTCTTTTCGTTAAGGCCCCCAATTGCTTGTGCTACAGCTACATTTTTAGGTGAACAATATAGTCAAAAACCAATCCAGCTAATTTTCTCAAAATAATATT
>NW_007477630.1:0-306 GCF_000475195.1 Diaphorina citri
CTATACAGATTGCAAGGATCTTCCAAGTCTTTAGAGAGCGTAAATGGTGATAAAATGGAGTTGGAGGTAGGGGGAAGGGTATAAACCACTGTTGAGAATGAGAGAAAAAGAAGAAAGGAAGGGAGGGAGAGATAAAGAATGGGAGAGAAAAGGAGGGAGCGAGAGATAAAGAAGGGGCAAGAAAAGAAGAAATATGACGTCATGCATTGGAATTGTATATTCCGACCAAAACCATATGTGTGCCAAATTTGGTGTCCTTAAAATTTATGATTTTAAATGTAATATTGAAGCCAAAATTTTTACATG
>NW_007477631.1:0-306 GCF_000475195.1 Diaphorina citri
CTTCCGAGGAAGAAAGCGAGTTAACGAGAGAAAAATTATTGTTGCAAATGTTGCAATCTTAAGCCCTAAAATGTTATACGTATATACCTAACACTAAATATTGTTATAACTTCGAATCCTGGGTAGTAAGAATCTATTAGCATAATTCTATACATACCTATAAGATAACTAAGTTTAACTCTGAAAATGGGAACAAATCGATCAATTCAGGCCGCTTCGAGGATTGATATTGATATTGTTCATTTGTACTTATTTTGCTGTTTCCATGTTTGTTGCAGGTAAGTTATCGTGATTCATCCTGTATGC
>NW_007477632.1:0-306 GCF_000475195.1 Diaphorina citri
TATAAATAAGCACACTGTAGGTATCACGTATTATCATTTTCCGTCCTGACCTTATAACTGCTAGGTTGCAGGTTCTTTCCCCCCCCCGGGGCGAACTTTATCCCTAACCGATAAGGTTCCTCCTTTGAACATCTAGCTCAGAAATTCCGAATATAGACTTAAACTGCCCCGTTCTACTTTTTTACTTTCCTTTTTTTTAATCACAAAAATAGCAAAATAAAAAGTTAACTAAGAAAGTGAAAAAGAAAAGTTGCATTTTAAATCTTTCAAAGGGAGTTTAGCCTGACGACAGGAGACAATGTTTTG
>NW_007477633.1:0-306 GCF_000475195.1 Diaphorina citri
GGAAGAGGAGGAGGAGGAGGAGGAGGAGGAGGAGGAGGAGGAGGAGAAGAAGGATATGTTGAGAAAGTTTGATGAACCGATCAAAATGACCTGACACATTTAGACGCGTATGTGACGAAGAAGAAGGAGAAGGAGAAGAAGAAGAGGGAGAAGAAGGAGAAGGAGGAGGAGGAGGAGGAGGAGGAAAAACAAGACAGAGATGTAGAAGAAGTAGCCGGAAAAGGACGAAAAAAGAAGTCAAAGAAAAAGGAGATGAAGGGGAAGGAGGTGGAGAAGAAGACGAGGAAAAAAGAGGTAGAGGAGAAG
>NW_007477634.1:0-306 GCF_000475195.1 Diaphorina citri
GGCCAGAGGCTACGTGTAAAACACGACCACCAGATACCCTGGTGTGACCGTTACAGTCCAGTACCAGAATGACAAACTAGGGGTCGCGACGAGCTAGGGGTCGGGGTCGGGGTTGCGACTATAAATATGTACGTGTGATAAGAGCCGAGGGACAGGGAGTCAAGAGTCAAGTGAATATTATTTATTTAAATGTTTATTTAAATTAAAAAAATGAAAAAAGTACAGAAAAAAAAATATTTAAATTAATTTTTTCGTGTTCTAGGTATTTTTTTTTTTTTTTTTTTTTTTTTTTTTTTTTTTTTTTTT
>NW_007477635.1:0-306 GCF_000475195.1 Diaphorina citri
GACGTCAAGTCCACGCCTATTATATGAAGTCCAAATACCTAATGATTTTAAATGGCCTGAAGACAAAACAAAAGAAAACAAGATACCTACATTTGAACAAAATAGACCAAAAAACGGATCCAAAATGCAAAAATATGAAAACAATATTTTTTCTTTCTTTTTCAGATAAAAATTGCCTCCACATCGAAATCCCATGTCAGGCTAAATCCCAGTAGTAGATACAGATATTCCTTCACATTTTTTGAAACACATTTTTTTTTTTTTTTTAAGAGGTTTGACAGAGGGAACTGTAACTGCTATGGTCTT
>NW_007477636.1:0-306 GCF_000475195.1 Diaphorina citri
AACGCGCTGCTCCATTGTGGAAAATAATATTCGTGAACACCTCTAATGAAAAGCGAAGGAAAATGGTGCAGAATAATCGCGAAGTAGTGAACACAGATAGAACAGTCGTGCGAGACACCTAATAAGTGTGGAATTCTGCATTGGGAGAGGAATGACAGATTTGATCAATGATGAGTGAGAGATGTTGCTTACATAATTTACATATATCTTGAAATCCAACAATCGATAATGTAAAACAAGTAGATTCTCAAGGAAATACCTACTCTGCAATTTAATTTACTGTTGCTGATTTAATCAACGTTTTTT
>NW_007477637.1:0-306 GCF_000475195.1 Diaphorina citri
TGAACATCACACGACTTTCTATTACCCTACATCATGGCACATTCTTTTTGTCTATGCTCATTACTAGGGATCAGATTACATGCATCAAAGAAGGCCGAAATATGTATGTAATATACATTATAAAATGGCTAAAATATGCAACATAATATGCATAATCAAATTAACTATTTGTACAATTTTAGAGTGGACTAATTAGTTCTTACCTAATACCTATTTTTTTTTAGTTCCTAATAAAAGTTCAAGCTACAATATGCATTTTTTTGTACATTTGCATGAAATTGGTATATTTACATGCATGCAATTTGA
>NW_007477638.1:0-306 GCF_000475195.1 Diaphorina citri
ATCTGTAACCAAACAAAATCTATCAAATGAAACATCAATCAAACGAAATCAGGTACACCTCATAAATACTTATCTGTGTTTAGAGTTCGGGGTGCACTCAGCCTCGTGAGGACAATTGAGGAGCTGGGTGCAAAAAGGGAAATATGGATTTTTTGCCCTTTTTGCGTAAAACAGTTTTTTGAATAGACCGTGGTGCGCTCTATACTCCAGCGTTTGAACTACAGTGAAAACTTTTTTTTTCGATGAGTTACAGCGTTTTTTGTGAACATACTTTTCAAGGATTTTGATGAAAAATTGAAAACTTTA
>NW_007477639.1:0-306 GCF_000475195.1 Diaphorina citri
CTTTTACCCTAACTTTTACAATATCTCTAACTGTTTTGTCGCTATAGCTGAAAACCGCCAAAAAACGGTCGAAATCTGACCAAAAGCGGTCAAAATACAGCCAAGGCAGCAACCATCTCAACCAAACGTTTTGTGTTGCATCCTTCTCACATTTGTGAACTACATACCAAATTTCAAATCTCTAGCCTATACCGTTCCCGAGATATTGTTAAATTACACCGAAAACCGCAAAAGGCGGTAAAATGCCGCCAACCGTTGCACCGGTCTTAACCAAAAGTTTCGTGTCGCATCCTTGTCACATTTGAC
>NW_007477640.1:0-306 GCF_000475195.1 Diaphorina citri
ACGAGAGGAGAGCAAAGAGCTTTTTACTCTCAGCTCTATGTGGACGTCACTTCCCTCTACCTGCTTGATTCTCTATGCACTATGTTCTCCGCTTCACTCTGTTTTTATTCAGGTCGCTGGTTCATAAACATATTAGCTCAGCATTGCTTTCGCATTACTTCAAGACACATTCTTTGACACCCATGCCTATCCAAGAATGGAAAAAAAATAGGTTAGAAAATTTCCACCCTGGCCGGGATTTGAACCCAGCACCTCCGGGTTGAGATTTAGTGCTCTTGACCACTCGGCCACAGTGATGGGTCACAA
>NW_007477641.1:0-306 GCF_000475195.1 Diaphorina citri
AAACGGAGTTGTTTGACTTTTCTGTTAGGTTCGGATGGCAACTTTGTATCCACTATCCACAATAAATTCTACATCTGAGAAATCTAAGTTAACTTAGCATTGTGAGGACAATTGAGCTACTTTAATCGTGTAGCGACTAGTGGTGGCAAACAACCAAGGGACTCTAGACTCTAGGGAGACGCTTGGTAATTCTGTGATATCCACAAATTCAGTTCTTAGATCTAGGTAAATGTTAATTAGTGGGAAGCACGTCCTTAACCTTACATAGCACCTATCTAGTTTGAGTTCCATTACCTATCTACACTG
>NW_007477642.1:0-306 GCF_000475195.1 Diaphorina citri
TGATGTGTCTGATACTTGCAAAACTTGTAGAAAATGTCCGATTGTGATAGATGATTTGAATGTTATTGTCCCGTTATTGTAACATGTCCTCATTTGTTGACGTGGGAAATTTCGAATGACGCATCATGACCCATTTTTTACCCCTATTTGTCTGATATTTATGGAGATCAAATGTTGATGTGTCTGATACTTGTAAAACTTATATGTAAATAGTTCTGATTGTGATAAATGATTTGAATATTGTTGTCTACTGTCACATGTCCTCATTTGCTGACGTGGGAAATTTTTTGACGTAAACATTTCTTC
>NW_007477643.1:0-306 GCF_000475195.1 Diaphorina citri
CCATGTATACGAACAAAATGGCGGCCTTTTTTTCAAAATGGCGGCCAAAAAAAGGGGTTTTTTGAGAATATCTCGTTTTCGATAAAAATTTTCTAATAACAATAAATTAGAAAGTTGTTTGTCTTTTTATTTTCTACATTTTATGCATTTTCACTTTTTCTCTAGGATGTACCGTAATCCCGTACCGTAATGATTTTTCCAATATAGCGGCCAAAAAGAGGTTTTCTTACAATATCGCGTTTCCAGTAAATTTTTTCGAAGGATAATGAATTAAAAAGTTGTTTGTATTTTTGTTTTCTACATTTT
>NW_007477644.1:0-306 GCF_000475195.1 Diaphorina citri
TACCTCGGCTGGGATTGAACCCACGCCCTCCTGTTTACCAGGCGAGCGCCTTGACCACTACACCACCGAGGCAGGACCTAGGCGCTTACAAGGCATAGACTTCTTTCATGAATTGGACTATAAGACACATTGAATAATAGGTAACTCCTCTAGGAATAATAGAAAACTTGTATAACATTCTATGCTCTAGAATTGAATAAATAGAATAGAATACAGGGTGTTCAATAAGTTTGACACACGCCATTATGAGACCGAAACCAAGAGATTTCCCGCCATTTGTAATCATGAACTGATTTCAGTGGTGAG
>NW_007477645.1:0-306 GCF_000475195.1 Diaphorina citri
CGAATAAACTTGCCGCTTTTGACAAATTGGTTTGTTCGTTCGGCTCGAGTTAAGACCGAATTCTCACGATTCAACATTAATCAGATTTCAAGACGAATTTGGATACACGAAGAACGAGAAATGGCTGTGATATACTTCTTAAGGTACGCCCCCACTGGTGTTGAATGTGTTGATCAACACTGCACCGTCCCCACTATTATTTTCAATTTTGTTGATTTGTTGACCAATAGTATTCAAACATACAGTTTTGGAGTGAATCTTGACATTAACGTACATTATTTTGTTCTCCACTTCTGCTTTCCACAT
>NW_007477646.1:0-306 GCF_000475195.1 Diaphorina citri
GAATCAAACCCGCAACCTAGCGCTTACAAGGCAAGCACGTTACCTTCTGAGCTAACTAGGCTGGCTTTAACCGTTCTTTTTTTCCTAGAAACTTTCTTTTTCTCTCTGATAATGACGTCACTGTTCGCTAGGTATTGATTTAAAGTGACTACTCTTGTCCTCATGAGGCGGAGTGCACCCCTCCTTTCTTAATTCTGCCATCACTATTCGGCTACAGCTAAAGCTGCTACAACAACAACAACAACAACAACTTCTTACACTGATGATGTCAGCCATGGCAAAACATGTCTGCCTGTCTAAATAAAC
>NW_007477647.1:0-306 GCF_000475195.1 Diaphorina citri
GGATTAAAGGTAAGTAAAAAAAAAAAAAAAAAAAAGAAAAAAAATACCTACCTACCTATTGATAAAAAAACTGGTTTGAAAAAAAAAATTGTATGAACGCCTTGAAACATACTGGGTATGCATTGTGGTTGGTTCACCGTGATGGCTTATTTATTCTACAAAGAGAGATCATGAGAAAGAATAGAAAAGAGAGAGAGAAAGAGAGAGAGAGGACAATATAAACCTCACTCTATTGTTTTTGTTTAATTAGAGTAAACTTGTCGATAACAGAAAACACACAGAATTAAAACGAGAGAGAGAGAGAGA
>NW_007477648.1:0-306 GCF_000475195.1 Diaphorina citri
TGAAGTTTGGCAGAAATGTCCAACATCTAAGGAAAATTTAGATTTTAGGCCCGATTAGGCCTTTTGAAGCCGGGTAGGTTTTTTTTTTAATTTTCTTAAGGAAAGAGAGAGAGAGATTTTTGTTTGTTTCACAGAGAATTATTCCTTATTGTTTACAGGCAAAGAAGCTGTAGAATCGTACATTCCAAACATTGGTATCATCCGAAGCAATGTCAGCATAGAAGCAACCGAAGAACTTGATCTCAATGATATTCTAATTGATGAAAATCTATCCATGGGTAAGTTTGAAACTTTTCTTTTGTTTTA
>NW_007477649.1:0-306 GCF_000475195.1 Diaphorina citri
AAAAAACTAACCTCAGTGGTTTAGTGGTTAACACGGTAAACTGTGTTGGTGAGAGGGAGAGCTAAACAGAAGGGTGTTGATTCATAATTTGACAGGGCGGAAAAAAACTTACAATATAACACTACACCTTGTAGTAAACATTAAGCATTGTATTAGGAATATCTTGTTAAACCCATTAAAATACATGAGACCTTGTTTAGACTGCTGGGGTAAAGGAACTTTCTAGCTTCATTCGAGCAGGATAAACAAGGTATGTTCTATTCTATTCTAACCATTTCATTCTGATTCCTGTTCACTCTTCCACAG
>NW_007477650.1:0-306 GCF_000475195.1 Diaphorina citri
AACATTGTAGGCATGAAAAAATGTCAATTACATAGTTTGGACTAACCAAAAAGTCAATTCTTCAGCTAAATCGCAGTAGAATCCCTGTACTGTGTACTCTTTTGAACAATAAAATTAATACAAACCAAAGTTCTTTTCTCTATTTCATTGCTTTGGTGAATCTGAATAAAATAAATGTTGAGTTTCCACAGATGTAATTAGTGAACACGTACATCCAATAATTAGTGAAATAGTGAATACGTACATCCAATAATGACACCTTTCAGTTCATACATCATTTATAATTAGTGGCATTAGGAAATCCCC
>NW_007477651.1:0-306 GCF_000475195.1 Diaphorina citri
TTTCAGTACCACTGCAAGATAACTTTACACTTATTTATTTTAGGCAAAGCCAAGTCAAACCTACAAGGTAAAAAACAAAGGGTAATTTTCAACATGGACACCAAAAGACAAACACAATCTGTAACAGGTCCTCTACCAAGCCTTGTAAAACACAGATACATATTTCCTTATAAGTTAGTTTATCAAAGAAGATAAAAAGTAGGGACAGTATAAGTAGGGACCAACCGTACGGGGCACGGTTGGTCCAGTGGTAACGCGCTTGCTTACCATGCAGAAGGTCCCGGGTTCGAATCCCACCATCGACAA
>NW_007477652.1:0-306 GCF_000475195.1 Diaphorina citri
AAGATGTGATTGTGGCGTAGTTTTCACCTGATGAGACTGAAAAGATTCTAATGTCACGTCACGTCACGTGAGAGTAGTATGGCTGTCCTGAACGAAATTACCTACAATATCATGGGAAAACTTTGAGGTACATGGTACATCTTTCTGACTCCACATGACTTCACGTGACGTGATGGTAGTATGTTTTCTACCTTTAAACTTTAGAAGTCTAGGAGGGTATAAAAATCAAAAGGCTTACCTTTATTCAGCGCAGGGAGCATCACTCGAAGCCGGATGTTGTGGCAGCCCAGCGTTCCATCATTCGTA
>NW_007477653.1:0-306 GCF_000475195.1 Diaphorina citri
AGTTATTTTTTAGAGAATAAATTTTTTTTAGAGAATCCCGATTTTTTTTTCTTTTTTTTTAAGTCAAATCCAAATGTCAATCCAAAGCAATCACCCCAGGGCCGATTGAGAGACTGACGAAAAACGCCGCGACCCCGTTTGAAAAGGTGAGGAGGAAGAAGATGTAGGGATACTTACTGATTATCGACCATTTTCTGCACATAGATACCAAGGAGTCTGAATGGCCTCTCAGCACAAATGTAGAGTAGGAACCCAAAGATCATATCCATACCGAAGTCTCCTATCACGTAGATGAACTGGTGAAAC
>NW_007477654.1:0-306 GCF_000475195.1 Diaphorina citri
TTTTTCGCGGTTAATGCGAACAGCTGATTTTTTTAATCAGCTGCTTATCCCCACTACGAGATTTTTACCCCCACTCTCAAATTTTCGGTTCTTGGGTTAAATGTTAAATAAAATACGACACATGTCTGTTTTAAATGAATTTCTTCGATATTATGCCATCCACATCAATGAACAAATCTTCGATTTAAACACTGGGGAGTGGGGCTTGAACCCGGGACCTCTACTGTGTGAGTCGAGTGTAGCGCCTGAGCGCCCACTCCGGGCGAAAAGGTTACTCCCTACTGAATAAAAGGTATTTATTAATTT
>NW_007477655.1:0-306 GCF_000475195.1 Diaphorina citri
TCAGGTATGCCTGTCAGGTCTACCTGATAGTGAGGGGCTGGCCTAAGTAAAAAGTACCTTTGTCAGAGTCCTTAGTAGAAGTATCATTGGACTCTTCACCACTATCAACTTCATTATCATCATCACTTTCATCTCTACTTTCATCATCTTCCTTTTTGTTATCTTTTGCTTTTACACCATCTTTCTTCCTATCATCTTCTACTTTTACGCCACTTCTTTTCTTCACTTCTCCTCCTACTCCATTCGCCGAGGGTCTGTCATTAGTGGTCTTCGCCTGGTTGTTTCCGACTTCGTTATTGGGAGGTT
>NW_007477656.1:0-306 GCF_000475195.1 Diaphorina citri
GCGCCAGAAAAATTCGCTCTTTCCGGGATTTGAAACCGAAACCTCATATAGGTACGAAAGTCACGTGATCACGGTGTTCAGGTAAGATTTTGAAAGCCTAGGTGTTTTATTTTAGCATTCTCCTGAATGTACCTATGTACTTACTCGTACATTAACGTCGCGGAGGGTGGGATAAAGTCGATAGCCTAGTAACTGAACCGTCATCCATCCCTTGTGTGTTGTGTTCTACAAGGCTCCAACATGACCCTGTATAATTTGGCAGCTCATATGAGGGGACAATGGACAGCTTTCCATCCCGACATTGCT
>NW_007477657.1:0-306 GCF_000475195.1 Diaphorina citri
GCGAGATTATGTTGAAATTTATGCTATTAGTTTTGTCGTTTTCATTCGTACTTTTTTACCGATAAAAGTAAATGTTACTTATTTATTTACTGTCATTTTATTGTTAAGTTTTTAAGCTACTGAATCTCTAAATCCTCTAATCAAGATCGTTTGTCTTAAAGATTCGTCTTTTTAGAGCAACTGGATTAGGTACTCGTTATTAGGTCGTCTAAAAAATGACCTAAATCAAGTATGTAGATTAAATGAACATACATATTATTATGTATAGAAGTAGGACACCCAGACGTTCCGTCTATTATGTAGGTC
>NW_007477658.1:0-306 GCF_000475195.1 Diaphorina citri
TATCTTGGCACAGATTTGGGTAAATAATACGAAAGCGAACAAGTTTATCACTTTTATTTCAATGGAGAATAGGGAGGTTCCCTATCACCCTCCCAGTTTTTCTGGAAAATTTACAGGGCTTCCCAGTAGGTAATTCTATTCTTCAATCACTTCTCCATTTTATGCTGAGATCTTGTCTTGTTTGTCCTCAGTAAAAGATTCCTAAATACAGTCACTGAAAATAATCAAGGGAGCCAGCCTAGTTCACTTGGAGGGTAGCGCGTTTCCCTGGTCGAACTTGGTTTGATTCTCGCCCGGGGTGGATTT
>NW_007477660.1:0-306 GCF_000475195.1 Diaphorina citri
GCAGGCAAGTGTGATGAGCAATACATAGCTTCCGTGCTGGCCATATGGACTTATACGTTCTCTATGGAGCAGAACCAGCTGATGTACTTGCTGAGGGTGTGGTTCCTGCATATGATACCGGGGATGATTATGGATACCGTGCTGCGGTGTTTGAACAAACCGCCTCGGTGAGTACAGTGAGTAGACAACATATCTATTGAAAAAAGATACACAAAAAACTTCCTCTATGCTGGAAGAAGACCAATTTTATTATAAGCAGATAGCAGAAGACCACCATGTTATACCTTTTTCGGTGGAACGCTCGGG
>NW_007477661.1:0-306 GCF_000475195.1 Diaphorina citri
ATCTTTTCCGAGTGAAATACATCATAATAATGTAGGTAGGTACCTACATGAAAATCATTTTTCATATTTTTATTTTTTTATTTTTTCAACTATAAACTAACTATAAAATTATGAAAAAAGTAACTATGGCTATCCATAAAATATTTTTAAATGATAAAATTATGTACAAAAAAATGATCGCTGTGGGATTTGAACCCCCACCCCACCCGCTCAGCAGTTTTCCCAAGTCCACACTCCTTACCACTGGGACACTCCGACTTTTGACTTTACGTAGTACAAAACTTCCTTATTAATCAACTCGAGCGA
>NW_007477662.1:0-306 GCF_000475195.1 Diaphorina citri
TTTATCACCCTGCGATGATCGTTTTATCACTTTTTCCTCTATCAGTGTTGACATACCTGCGTAGAGTTTCATCTAGGGCTCTACGAGGTGTAGGTGGTGTAGGTTATCATGTTATCAGGGAATATTTTGGGATAGGTTAGGTTTATATTTGGACAGTGTCATATTTTTTGACGGAGCTGTGAAGGATTTGAGAGGGTCACGCTTGAAATCGATGAAAATGACTCATCGTTTATTTTCTCACAGGGATGAACGTGTCTGGGAAATGATGGATGCAACGTTTCGCCCTTGTAGGCGAGAAAGTTTACA
>NW_007477663.1:0-306 GCF_000475195.1 Diaphorina citri
AAGGAGGAGGAGAAGAAAAAGAAGAAGAATAAGAAAAAGAAGAAGAAAAAGAAGAATAAGAAAAAGAAGAAGAAGAAGGAGGAGGAGGAGGAGGAGGAGGAGAAGAAGAAGAAGAAGAAGGAGGAAAAGAAGAAGAACAGGAAGAAGAAGAAAAAGAAGAAGCAGAAGAAGAAGACGACGACAGAGATACATACGTACATATGGTTAGAATTTCTACACTGAATGCTCAAAGTCCGAATCCTAAGTTATTCCCCCTCCTCCTACCTCTCCTTCTCTCCCTCCCTCCTCCTCCTCCTCCTCCTCCTA
>NW_007477664.1:0-306 GCF_000475195.1 Diaphorina citri
GAGTCACCGCCACCACAAGAAACATCATAAGGAAAAGAAGAAGCACAAGAGGAAAAGTGAATCTTTAGAACTCAGTGATGGTAAGAATTAAAGCCCATACCATAGACAAGTCCATTTGGTCCCTTCATAATGCCCGCAACTCATGCTCAGACTATGGCAAACCCAGGGTGTTTTCTATTATACACACCTTACAACAGACCTGGGTCTGTCAGATGGTCCAATCATGACTGATAGAATACAAGTCCATTTGCCCCTACATAAGACGAGTCCATTTGGTTCCAGCCCAAATGGATTCAAGTCAAGTTG
>NW_007477665.1:0-306 GCF_000475195.1 Diaphorina citri
ATGTAGTTCAAAGTTTTCCCATAATATTGTAGGTAATTTCGTTCAGGACAGCCACACTACTATCACGTGACGTGACGTAATAGTAGTGTGTTTCTACCTTAAAGCACTTGGTTAGTACGCCGGATGTCCCGGGTTCGATTCCCGACGGAATCGGAAGTTTTTCCGGTTCTAGTAATGCTGTGATATCCTTGATAGTTGTGAAGAAGCTCTCTGCGTTATCACAAATAATGATTCATGAGTGTTGGTTTGATACAATAATCCTGACAGTTAATGAGCTGCTGCATCTCAGAAAAGTAAAAAAAAAAT
>NW_007477666.1:0-306 GCF_000475195.1 Diaphorina citri
AACCTTAACATTATAAATAATATGATTTGATCTGGATTACATAGAGGTTGATGGTAAGTATGCCATGTTTGGTGCTGACAATTATTTGAGGTGCGTTCAAGTGACTCGTAAGAAACAGTGAAGATATTGTAAAAAAAAAAACAACAACAAATTTTCATAATGATTTTAAAGGTTTCATAGAGGGAACTGTACAAGAGGGAGAGGCCTTTCATCGTACAGAAAGTGAAGATAGAAGGAAGACACTAAGACAGGATTTTTTTTTCTTTTTTTAAGAGGTTTGACAGAGGGAACTTTAACTGCTATGGT
>NW_007477667.1:0-306 GCF_000475195.1 Diaphorina citri
ACTTGTGCTTGGTCTTTAAAAGCAGAGAGAACCCTTTGAAGAACTGCCAGCTAGCTAGGCTGGTTAGGGTTAGCTGTTATCCTCCCTGTTTATAGTCCCACAGCCAGATGCCAGTCTACTCTTTGTTTAACGTCCCCTAGCTAGACAGTCATCATATTGTCCTCCCTCAAAGTTGACAGGTTGTGAATTTGTAAATTACCTTCATAGATAGGTACATATTTATTTTTATACCTAAAATGATTTTAAAATTTGTAAACTTAAAATCTTCTTACTTACTTGAATAATTTGTAAAAGAAGAAAAAGAAA
>NW_007477668.1:0-306 GCF_000475195.1 Diaphorina citri
TGGGGTGGCTACCTGTGAAGCGGAAGAAGAGACATAACGTAGGTATCACTCATAAAACAGACCCCTAAGGAACAACCGCTGGTGAGGCCTAAATTTTAATTACGATAATAATGCTCATTTATTTATGTATTTAACTAGTGGTTGACTCCTCCTTTGTACAGGATCAGCGCGGCGTAAGAGGCATAACTTTGAAGCGCCGCCATTTTGAATCAGGATGGAATGTGGCAATTTTAAGTAGTCTATGTCACCCTCAGTGCTCTTCTTAACAACCACAAAAATTTTCAACAACAATTAGTACATTAGTGA
>NW_007477669.1:0-306 GCF_000475195.1 Diaphorina citri
TGTTGAAAACTGAGTAGAAGCTCATTTACTTCCTCTTTAATAAATTATTGAATAAATCTCCATTTTCTTAACTATGTTTAGAGCAATTTCAATTTTCAAAGTATCTTCGTACCTCTTTGCTCGAATACAATAAAATTAATTGAAGTAATAGGTGACCACTGACCAATGAGCCAATGTCTATTTTATAAACTGGTGGATGTGTCACTATTCTCAAAGCGGACATACTTACCTACATGATGAAGTTGTACTATTACACATCTTTGATGACCTTCCCCTCCCTCTCCCTCCCCTTCTTATCCTCTCTAT
>NW_007477670.1:0-306 GCF_000475195.1 Diaphorina citri
TAAAATAAAGTTCTTTCTCTCAACAAGGTCTAATGTTTACCAGCAGAAAAACAATATCCTCTTTTTATTTATTTTAAAGAGACACAAAAAAAAAGTTACTCAATAATCCTGGACTAGGAGTATAAACTAGGAAATTTCTGAGAGAAAAAATGTCCAATCGTAGATACTCAATCATCCCACGAGTATCTCCGCCTCAAAAGTCGAACTCTAATGTCTCCAAGCCTGAATTGATGTAAAGTGGGCCAAAGCTCACCAAATCACGTTACGTTCTAAATGCATTATCACGGGACAAGATAGGATCATTAT
>NW_007477671.1:0-306 GCF_000475195.1 Diaphorina citri
AGAAGATCAGCTGGCTTAAACAAGAAGCAAGTGAGAGGTATTATAGATTGGAAGGCGTCACGCCTGTGTTGAGAATTAAAACACAAGATGGCGCTCTAGTAGATGATAATGATCCCCTAGCGAGTGTTCTCACTGAAGCTCTGGTCCATACTGAAGTGATAGCTTGGAATAAACCGCCACTCACAGAACGGTATAACCAACTGTGTACAGAACATGGTGTTAGTACACACAAGCACTTTGTCCATGCCCTAAGCAACGCAGATACACCTCGGTTCACCATATGTACCTGTGCTAAATCTACCCCTA
>NW_007477672.1:0-306 GCF_000475195.1 Diaphorina citri
CTGTGACTTTACACTCCAATGTGTAAACATAGAAACTTATGACTGAGATTTATTGGTTTGCATATTATTGGCATGTTTACTTTGGCGTGAGATATTAATGTTGTGATCTATGGGCAGGTGGTTTGGTTAAAGCTCGATCACCAGTCTGGTTAGCTTGGATGGTAGCGCGTCTGCCTTGTAAGCGGTAAGCGCTGGATCGAGAGATCGATTCCCTCCCGGAGTGAATTTTATAGTGTCTACTTTGTAACCGCTAAGTCACTGAGGACCTAGTGTTTTATCACCATTTTCGTAGCAATGAAACAACTG
>NW_007477673.1:0-306 GCF_000475195.1 Diaphorina citri
TTGGATTTTTCACAACTTTTTACGTAGGAATCGACCTTTTATTCATAATTTTTACCCAACTGCAACTGCTCCATTAAATAAATAGTAAGGAAATTCCAGCTGATCAAACCCATCTATATAGAGAATTAGAAAAACTATCCTCCCTCACCTCAAGTTTAACAGCCAAAAGCCAGCCACACACTATCAGGTAGACCTGACAGGTACGGCTGAAAAAGTCCGGCTGTGAGGTCTACCTGATATCTGATAGTGAGTGGCTTGCCTAACAGCTCGTTCCGCTGACATCTGATTTCAGCAGAATGGTCGGAG
>NW_007477674.1:0-306 GCF_000475195.1 Diaphorina citri
ATCATACCGTATGAACTAACTGAAAAATAGCCGAGTAAGTTAATACTCGAGATTCATTTCGTTCATTCAAAAACCGTAATAATACTAATAATGCAAGATAATGTCCACATAAACATCATCCATAACGCTATACAAAGCATCATTTACAATAGCAACAAAAGCCCTGGTGCACAAAACCAGCAACAAAGCAGAACAACAACAACAACAACAACAACAACAACAACAACTACAAAAACAACAACAACAACAACAACAACAACAACAACAACAACAACAACAACAACAACAACAACAACAACAACAACA
>NW_007477675.1:0-306 GCF_000475195.1 Diaphorina citri
AGGGGCCTTGAGAACCCCTAGGTATCCAGGGCAGAGGAATAACCCTATCGGCAGTAAAAATAGGTGCTCGTAGATTTGAAACTTTTGAAGGAACCCGTGATGGAAAGGTCTCATCAACTTGTAGGAAAAAGGGAGACAGTAAAGGTCGATTCCTGAATGGTATGGGTGTTGTAGTTATGATTGTTATAAATATAAACAATGTCGATAGACATCGCCTCAAAAGGCTAAAAGCCCTACTTAAAACGCAAAGGTTGTTTAGATGCTGCTAAGGGTATATATAATAACATTGTAGGTAAGTACCTAATA
>NW_007477676.1:0-306 GCF_000475195.1 Diaphorina citri
CAACACCAACAACAACAACAACAACAACAACAACAACAACAACAACAACAACAACAACACCAACAACACCAACAACACAAACAACACCAACAACACCAACAACACCAACAACACCAACAACACCAACAACACCAACAACACCAACAACACCAACAACACCAACAACACCAACACCAACACCAACAACAACACCAAGAACAACACCAACAACAACACCAAGAACAACACCAAGAACAAGAACAAGAACAAGAACAAGAACAAGAACAAGAACAAGAACAAGAACAAGAACAAGAACAAGAACAAGAA
>NW_007477677.1:0-306 GCF_000475195.1 Diaphorina citri
CCAGTTTTCCCGCATAAAAATTGGACGATCCAAATTCAATAAACTGCGGTGTAGTCTTACCGCAATGAAATAAGTGGTCAGTCAGGACTGAGTTTAGATACCTCTACATGGTAGGTAGGTGAGTCAATATAGGTATCTACTACCTACTAAGGTATCTTCCAGATTGATAGGAACATTGTGATTTGAGAATGAGTTCTGGTAGGTAGTTAGTAATTATCCAATACCCAAAAATAAAGCTTGATTCACACTATAGTGCCAGTCAAGGTCCAGTCACGGTCCAGTAACGGTCCGATCAAATGATTGTTG
>NW_007477678.1:0-306 GCF_000475195.1 Diaphorina citri
CTTCAAAATCTTTTGGATTCGGGAAGTAGGACTACAGGGAAAGTAAGATAAATACGTATGTAAGTGAAGTAGATAAAGTTACACACGTACTTAAGTATGAATGGTATGCTTACCTAATTACCTATTATGTAAGTGGCTGTACGGGTTTATTTTTGACGCAACCTCACGGTCAATTTTTTGACCCATTACAAAAAAGGTAAAAAAAATCATAAAACAATAAAAAAAAACCTACCATGGCCGAGTGACAAATCTACCGTCGTCATATCAAATGATGTGACGGCAGTTGACGGTACTAAAATATCTCAC
>NW_007477679.1:0-306 GCF_000475195.1 Diaphorina citri
AGGCTGATTGAAAACTGACAATACTAAGGTGGTGATGGTGAGCCAAGCTGTCTCAATACATACTCAATTTACTGAGCTGGGGTCTACAATTTCACAGTTGTCAACCGCTGAGAATGCTTGGAATATTGTTCGGGCGTAGCCTCCTAACAATAGGTACTCGAGATGCTTATCCGAGTATATCCGCCTTCCCGATCTACCACTTCGGGTTTTGTCACCTTTTCGGGTTTGGTCGATCTACCTACAATGAAAGCAACAGAAGTTCTTTGATAAACTTGTTGTAACAGAAGTAATCTCCATTTAATGGAG
>NW_007477680.1:0-306 GCF_000475195.1 Diaphorina citri
CCCTTAACAGAGTTCACCCCAAAAAAAAAAAAAAAAAAAAAAAAAAAAAAGCAACAACACAAACAAAAAAAATCGTCCCTTTCTGCGTGTTTTGTTAGTGGAATTCTTTAGTAGACTATATATATACGGATAAATAATCACTTTAGTACTTTTGAGGGTTATCTCTGCTCTGCTCTGCTAGCCAATAAAAGTTGAGATTTCCCTAAAAATCTGTCTATTGAAAAGAACTCTTCTTCTTCTTCTTCTTTTACTGCGTCTTTTCCCACTCAAGTGGGGTCGACGTTTTGAATCAACCTCTTCCATGCG
>NW_007477681.1:0-306 GCF_000475195.1 Diaphorina citri
GAGGAGGAAGACAAAAAGGAAATTTAAATACATATCAGATAAAGAAAATAAGTAGGAAGGAAAGAAAAATATACCTATAAGGAGAGAAAGAAGGAAAGAAACATAGGAACCTACAAAGAAAGGAAGAAAGAACCAAAGAAGGAAATACCTATACCTACCTATGTATAATTAAGGAAAGGAAGAAAGAATCTAAGCAAGGAAATAAGCTAGTAGGGCTCCTGACACACACAATTAGGAAACGTCTAAATATAATCCCTTCTAATCCCAGATCGAATACACAAATCCTTGTGGATCTTGATATGAAGA
>NW_007477682.1:0-306 GCF_000475195.1 Diaphorina citri
CTTCCATACTTTGGTGATACAGGGCACAGGTCTCCACATGGTAAAAGTTAGATAAAAGTTTAAAAAATCTCGAAAAAGCTGGGTACTGGTAAAATATCTTTATTCTAAACTCTTGAAGTAAAATTATAAAATTAATCTTCTACATAGGGATGATTGCCTATGTGTTATCAAACAGTACAATCCCTACTTTACCAACTGTAGTACCACCAAGGTTTGTGTATTTAAGCAAAAAAATCCCTGGAATTTTTCACCAAACATTGCATGTTAACAACACTCAAAATTAATCGATCCTAAAAACTAGTCAAA
>NW_007477683.1:0-306 GCF_000475195.1 Diaphorina citri
AGGTCTATAGCTTATTCTATCGATTAGGGAAAAGTCGAAAAATATTTGGGTGGATCAGGGGTAGATTCGTATAAGCTCAACCCATCTTTTGGGGCTGAGCATTTTTTGTGTACAGAGTTAAGCTAATTCTTCAAATGCAAAAAGTACGAGCACGAAAAATCGACGAAGTCATCCAGAGAAGAGAGGAAAAAGAAAATACAATAGAGAAAGCGAAGAAGCTAAGAAGAACACGAGAGAAGAAAATATTCGTATTTCTATCCCCAATATTCAATTTTCCATCATCACAGGTTGAGGAGAATTTCTTTC
>NW_007477684.1:0-306 GCF_000475195.1 Diaphorina citri
AAAGAAAAAAAAAAAAAAGACAAGACAACAACCAATAGGTTGGTTTTTATTAAGTCACAGACCACTAGTGTCTGTAACTTTTAACCAAAGTCTTGGTTTAACTTTTTTAGGACGTTTACGAGTATGTAAGCAATATTATTCATAAAAACAAATTTTAATCCATAACTTTCAACTTTTATAAGAAATACCCCAAAAAAATTATAAGGGGATTCAGCTCTAACGGTGATACGTTGGAATTTTTAGCTAAATCCCTTTTAGGGGTGAGCTATTCATTTTACTTTCGTTTGTTATTGGACAGTTTGGTGA
>NW_007477685.1:0-306 GCF_000475195.1 Diaphorina citri
AACCTTTATCTTACCGTTTACTTTCCTTATCCTATAGGAAGGAAAATATTTTTTATTGATGGAGTAATGGGACTTCTGGTCCTAAACTGACAACCTAACTGGAGGCCCGGTTCCACACTTCGTTCGGAAAAAAATCGTGTCGTGCGTAACTGGAAACTGTTATTGCATTGCCTACATTCGGAAAAAAATCGGATGAAACTCAAGACAAATGGAAAAGAGCCTTTAAGCAGCCCTCACACTTATACGTCCCTAATACATTCTTATAATCGACGAAAGGAGACGAAAAGTATTCGAGACGAATAAGTG
>NW_007477686.1:0-306 GCF_000475195.1 Diaphorina citri
GTTTTTTTTAACTCTCCTCTCTCTCTCTCTCTCTCTCTCTCTCTCTCTCTCTCCCCTCTCTCTCTCTCCTCTCTTTTATCTTTCAATATTTTTATTTTTCATCAAATTATCACTCAAGGAGTTTGTATGGACTCTTTTCTGCAGAACGCAGACACCTAACTAAATTGTACCGATTTCTGTTAGTGTCATTCAGCCATTTTCACCGGGCATCACTTAACCCCAGGTAGGTGCTTTTTACTTTCTATTACCCTTACGTATAGGGAACCTATACAAGGTAATGAGAAAGTATTGCAATCGGTCCAAATT
>NW_007477687.1:0-306 GCF_000475195.1 Diaphorina citri
TTTTTTGAAGAGGTTTTAATAGAGGGAACTGTAACTGGTAAGGTTTTATCGTACCGAAAGCGAAGAAAGAAGGACAGGATAGGAGAAAGCCAGCCGTTCCGAGGACGAACATCCGCCCCGGGTGAGAATCGAACCCGCGGTATAGCGCTTACAAGGCAGACGCGCGCTGCACTTAACCTTTGCTATTTCTTTAGTAAGGAAATTTTCAGGCTGGCATACTCCCTGTTGAAAGCCCCCAGCCAGTCTGTTCCCTCTATCTAACCTGCTATCATCAAAGCTATCAATGTAAGGGAACTTTTTAGTCTC
>NW_007477688.1:0-306 GCF_000475195.1 Diaphorina citri
TTTTTTGACAATTGAGGAAATGTTGACAAACGAATCAAATTTTGCTGGTTGGTACTAGACATAACGTGTGTCGATTTCTTCTGATATTTTCTAATTTTCAAATTGCGGCTGTGTTTAAAATATTGTTTGTGAGCATCAAGTTAGATTATTGTAGATGGGCTGAGTTGAGTTCCCCTTGATTATCCAACCAAGCACCCTCCATCCTGCTTATAGAATTATTTAAGTAGAAAAAAAAACAACCAATGCTGTTTTTTGATGGGTAGAAAATCTATTTATTTATTATTATTATTATTTTTTTTTCATTAA